>NC_057806.1:301389325-301400203 GCF_018294505.1 Triticum aestivum | reverse complement strand
TTGAGGGATAGATCTTGGTTTTTGGATCTCTCAAGTTCTTCATAATGATAAGCAGATATAAATCCCAAGTGACTCAAAGAATAGAGCTATGCTCCCCGGCAACGGTGCCAGAAATTAGTCTTGACAACCCACAAGTATAGGGGATCACAACAGCTTTCGAGGGTAGAGTATTCAGCCCAAATTTATTGATTCGACACAAGGGGAGCCAAAGAATATTCTCAAGTATTAGCAACTGAGTTGTCAATTCAACAACACCTGGAAACTTAGTATCTGCAGCAAAGTATTTAGTAGCAAAGTAATATGATAGTGGTGGTAGTGGCAACAAAAGTAAAGACAGCAAAAGTAATGTTCTTGGTATTTTGTAGTGATTATAATAGTAGCAGCGGGAAAGTAAATAAGCGAGAACCAGTATATGGAAAACTCGTAGGCACCGGATCAGTGATGGATAATTATGCCGGATGCGGTTCATCATGTAACAGTCATAACATAGGGTGACACAAAACTAGCTTCAATTCATCAATGTAATGTAGGCATGTATTCCGTATATAGTCATACGTGCTTATGGAAAAGAACTTGCATGACATCTTTTGTCCTACCCTCCCATGGCAGCGGGGTCCTATTGGAAACTTAGGGATATTAAGGCCTCCTTTTAATCGAGAACTGGAACAAAGCATTAGCACATAGTGAATACATGAACTCCTCAAACTATGGTCATCACCGGGAGTGGTCCGGATTATTGTCACTTCAGGGTCACCGGATCATAACACATAGTAGGTGACTATAGACTTGCAAGATAGGATCAAGAACTCACATATATTCATGAAAACATAATAGGTTCAGATCTGAAATCATGGCACTCGGGCCCTAGTGACAAGCATTAAGCATAGCAAAGTCATAGCAACATCAATCTCAGAACATAGTGGATACTAGGGATCAAACCCTAACAAAACTAACTCGATTACATGATAAATCTCATCCAACCATCACCGTCCAGCAAGCCTACGATGGAATTACTCACGCACGGCGGTGAGCATCATGAAATTGGTGATGGAGGATGGTTGATGATGACGACGGCGACGAATCCCCCTCTTCGGAGCCCCGAACGAACTCCAGATCAGCCCTCCCAAGAGGTTTTAGGGTTGGCGGCGGCTCCGTATCATAAAATGCGATGATTTCTTCTCTCCTATTTTTTTCTCTCCGAAAGCGAATATATAGAGTTGGAGTTGGCGTCGGAGGGTTTCCAGGGGGCCCACGAGGTAGGGGGGCGCGCCCCCCACCCTCGTGAGAAGGGTGTGGGCCCCCTGGTCTTCATCTTTGGCAAGGATTTTTTATTGTTTTTTCCAAGACATCCCGTGGAGTTTCAGGTCATTCCGAGAATATTTGTTTTCTGCACATAAAACAACACCATGGCAATTCTGCTGAAAACAGCGTCAGTCCGGGTTAGTTCCATTCAAATCATACAAGTTAGAGTCCAAAACAAGGGCAAAAGTGTTTGGAAAAGTAGATACGACGGAGACGTATCACCCAACACTCAACTCTCTCTCTCACAGATTTGGATATGGTGGAAAGATGATTTGAGTGGAAAGCAACTTGGGGAAGGCTAGAGATCAAGATTCTTGTGGTTGGAATGGAATGTCTTGGTCTCAATACATGAGTAGGTGGTTCTCTCTCAGAAAATGAGTAGTGGAAGTGTAGGCACGTTCTGATGGCTCTCTCCATGAATGGAGAATGGGTGGATGGGTATATATAGCCTCCACACAAAATCTAGCCATTTCACACAATTTACCAAACTCGGTGGGACCAAATAGTGAAACTCGGTTAGACCGATATGGTTCAAAATGTGAACATTAGAGTTTTTGGTGGGACCAATTTGATCAACTCGGTGGGACCGATGTGCTAGGGTTAGGGTAAAACCTCAACTCGGTTTGATCGATTTCACAAACTCAGTGGGACCTATTTTGGTAATAAGCAAACAGAGAGTTGTTCAAGCAAACTCGGTGAGACCGACTGCGTATCTCTGTGAGACCGAAATAATTGCAACAGGCAATAGAGAGTTTGCAAGCCCATCTCGGTGAGACCGAGATCCCATCGGTGAGACCGAACTAATTAGGGTTTCTGGCAGTGGCTATGTCAAGTGAACTCGGTGGTGCCAGATAGATCAAATCGGTGGGCCGAGCTTGACTTTAGGTTTGGGACATATGTGGAAATGAGAAAGTGGTTGAGGGCTTTGGAGCATATCACTAAGCACTTTGAGCAAGCAAGCCATTAAGCAACACCTCATCCCCTTTTAATAGTATTGGTTGTTCCTATGGACTCAATGTGATCTTCGATCACTAGAACGAAAATGTAGAGTCTTGAGCTTTTGCCAATCCTTGTCCTTAGCTTCTTGAAGGGGTTCCGCATCCTCTTGTCCATGACACGCCTTTGTTGAACTTTCTAAAATATACTAGATAAAAATAATAGTCCAACAAGAGATATGTTGACATTAATTACCAAAATCACCCTGGGAGCACTTGTGCTTTCAATGGGATGCTACCTCGAGTGGTTTCAACTTTGTTTACTTCACCGCGTGTCAGATGGGCCTCTAGTTTATTTATTTTCACCCACTGCCACATGGGCCAGCACACCAAGATAAAGAACACGAGCTGACAAGGCAGCATGTGGACAGGTTGACCAGTCAACTAAACAGTATACGGAGCTATATGCTAACACAGTGAGCGTATAATCCCTCGGTAAAGAGAGATTGAGTGAGAGTACAAAGAGCCATGCCAAAGAAAAAAAGAGAGATAGTACAGAGAGAGAAAGAACTACTCCCTCCGTTTGGTAATGTAGTGCCTATAATTTTTTAAGTCAAACTTTTGAAACTTTGACCAGGTTTATAAATAAATTACTCATATCTACAGTACAAAAGATAAATGGTAACATGAACTAAGTACATGTTGTGATGTATCCATTGATCGCTCCATATGCAAATGTTTTTCTCCACATATACCTGGTCAAACTTTTCTGAGGTTTGACTTGTCAAAACATCCATATGTTATGGACGTGAGAGAGTACCTAACTAGAGAGAGAGTGTGTGTGAGAGAGAGATAGAAAGAGTGTGTGAAAAAAGTGTGTTTGTGTGTGTGTGTCTATGAAAGAGACATGGACAACACACGATAAAGTAGAGAAAAAGTGTGTGTGTGTGTGTCTTATGCAAACATACCACAGATGCATCTTCGACATCGAAAGTGAGGTGAGGAGATAGATTGTGGTTGTTTGCAACCGAGAGAGAAAGACCCCTAGCACGTGGCCAAGAGTGGTCTGGCAAACATGGGAGAGAGGTCTGGCAAACAAGGGAGAGAGGTCAAGAGAGATGTATGGAGAAAATGCAGGCATGCGGAGGAGAGAGTGTGTGTTTGGGATAGAGAGATCCCCTGAAGATCATGATGGGACTACATGGGTGGGAGATCAACTAACAAGGTGTGTGCACGATAGAAGATTACCCCGGAGATATCGAGACAGACGTAGGAATGGAAGGAGACAATACGTGTTTTCCTGATGGATAGTGAGAGATAGTCACAATTAGGGGGGAGTGTGTGTACCTATGATGGAGTGAGAGATTATGGTACTTAGGGGGGGGGGGTGCATGTCACATAGAGAGAGAAGAAGGGCGGAGATTGTTAGATGGGTCTATGTAGTGCGTGCGAGATATGTGTATGTGTGAACCAGGGAGATATAAAGTTTGAGAGAGATGGAGGAGCCCCGATACGGCTAAGTGGTGTGTTAGATAGCTGAGAGGGAAAGAGATACTCCATCGATCCGTTCGATAGTGAAGTGCATATAAATTTTCTAGAAGTCAAACTTTTGAAACTTTGACCAGGTTTACACAAAATATTATTTATATCGATAATACCAAAGATACATCATATGAAACTACATCTTGTGATGAATCTAATGATATATGTTTGCCGTTCTAAATGTAAATGTTTTTCTCCACGTACCTGGTCAAACTTTGTGAAGTTTGACTTTTCAATAAATCTATATGCGATGGACCAAAGAGAGTACCTAAGTCGAGAGAGATCAAGTGTGTGTGAAGGAGAAAGCGTGAGTGCACAAAAAGAGTGTGTGTGTGGAATAGAAAGGGACAATAAACGATAAAATAGAGAGAGTGTATGTGTGTCTTATGCAAACATATCACGCACGCATCTCCGATATAGAAAAGTGAGGTGATACACGGAGATAGCTAGTGCATGGTTGTTTGCAATGGAGAGAGACCCCCCTCTAGCACCTGCCCACTAAGGGTCTGGCCAACAAGGTACAGAGGTCGAGAGGGACATATGGAGAAGATGGACGCATGGGGAGGGAGAGAGGGTGTGTTTGTGATAGAGAGATATCCCCTCGAGATCATGAGGGGACTATATGGGTGGGAGATCAAGGGACGAGGCATGTGTGACAGATAGATGCCTCGAGAGAAATCTATATAGACCAAGTGAGGGAAAGAGGCAATGCGTATGTTTGTGATGGAGATTGAGAAATAGTCATATACATAGAGGGACTGCATGTGCCTACAACGGAGTTTGAGACAGTCATACTTTGCTAGGCATGAGATTGTGTGTGTGTGCGTGTCAGATGGAGAGAGAATGAGGGAGAGAGAGAGTTTTAGATGGGTCTATCTAGTGCGAGTGAGGTATGCATGTGTATGTGCGACCTAGGGAGATGGAGAGTTCGATAGAGAGAGAGGGAAGAGCCCCGAGACGGCGGAGTGGTGCGTGAGAGAGTTACGGACAACGAGCTAGGAAATTTGTTTGCATACGATGAGTGCATCCTATATATTTAGCTTGGACTAGAGAATCATACATTGTGTGCCAGAGAGACCAATACATGGAGTGTGCATGCAAACTAGAAAGACCGAGAGAGAGAGAGAGAGATACAGATATATATACATATATAGGGAGAGAGGGAGAGGGACGTACAAGGTTTGTGTTTGTTTGCATCCGATAGAAACAAATATTGTTGGCTAGAGAGAGAACAAGAGTCCGAGAGAGGGGGAGGTCGTGTTTATGCATCGAAGACTGATATAAACCATGTTTCGATATAAATTTGCATTCAAATATTCAAATTGGACAGTACTGCAGGAGATTGCTAACGCAACACTACGATCAGAGACCCTTTGCCGAAACTGTGTGTGATGTAATAATCGCAAACGGTGGTGTAAAAAACCGTCAAAAAGGGTGCAAAACATTTGCGATGATGTATGCATCAAACATGGTTCAGGTTTTAGTTGCGTGTGCGACGAAGGGCATACGGTTAATCCATTCAAACTATCTGCGATGAGGCAGAACAACAGAAATGGGCAACCATAACAATGTGTGTGCGATGCAGGACACACGGTTAATCCATTCGAACTGTTTGCGATGAGGTAGAACAATAGAAACAGGCAGCCATATCAATGTGTGTGCAATATACGGCATACAGTTAACTCGGACGAACTGTTTTTGATTAGGGAACACAACAGAAATGGTTCAACTTAACAAGATGTGTGGGATATGCAGCATACAGTTCACAAATGTAAACTGTTTGCGATGAGCCAGAAGAACACAAACGAGTCGTGTAAACAAGATGTGTGTGATACGTGGCAAACAGACGACTCGGATGAACTGTTTGTGATGAGAAATTACAACACAGATGGTCAATACAGTTACTTCGTGTGTGATTCTGTGTGTACAAAAAACTTTGAAAAATTCAAACTAGTTGCTTGCAGTGGCTAGGAGTATCGCACACGATGCGTCTGCGAGTACTCATGTGCGATGATTAGTATGTTACACATATGTTTCCATATGTGTGTGAATTGTCAATATGGACAATTAATGTGCAAATGCCTTCTGTACATCGGGCACATGCTTAAACTCAATGAACTGTGTACCATACTAATACTTTCCATGAAAATTTATGAACTTGGGTAACAGCATTTGAGTCACATATATATAGTGGTAACACTATTCGACAAAAGGAGGATCTTCGTAACACGGTTTTGACAACCATATGGTCCATATCTACATACTTAACATAGTAACAACTATCACATTTTAAGAGGCTAAGGGCCAACAACCATATGGTCCGTATCTACATACTTAACATATATAGTAACAGCTCGCACATTTTAAGAGGCTAAGGTCCAACAACCACAACTATCCACTGGAAGCATCTTGATCACGGCGACTCGGCGTCTCATCAATAAAAAGGAAGAGCCCTCCTGTGCCTTGGTAGAGCAGGAGTAGAATAGTGTGTCCAATTTTCCAATATGGATGCATTGCCAGGAGAAGCGAGAACTTGTTAATTTGAATGGTTCCATTTTTGCGGGATATGCAGTACGTTGCAATCACTTTGGCCTTATTAGAAGGCACAAGTGTAATTCGACCACGCCGGGAAATCGATCCAAGAACGGCTACACGGGGCAATTTCTGTTGACATGTAGAATAAAAAACAATTGTAACATATCGTTGAAGATATATAGTTTATGAGCATCAACATTAAAATAAGACTTTTTACCAGCGCTTTGTGCACACAATTGGATTTGTTCAGTGTGTGCACCATAGGTCTAATTAATCCCATCCAAAATCCAGTGTTCATACGTTGTGCTGTCTCTGTCAGATTATCAACAAAGTTTATGACATGCTTCAAGTCCTTCCAGTGAAATTTGGCATGCTTAGTAACATACAGATCGTTCACTATGCATCCAACATATGCTGATTAAAAGGTGGAAAGGTATTATTTATTCAGAACATGGCAGAAGAATATATAGTGTGCATAAATTGGTAAACAAAATTTGTTACTGCCTAGGAACGGAGTCAAAACATGATATCGCAATTGGTTGCTTAAATAGTGATCAATTGGTTGCTTAAATAGTAATATGACATCATGGAGAAAGTTGAAAGGACACTAACCTCGATCGACTATGATCGGCTGATGACGTTGGGGAAGTAAACATCCATATTAATTAGACCAGGTTGTGGTGCACGCACTAGAATTTTATTGCCATCTTTCAGTTCATAACACTTAGACATTTTTCTCCAAAGGTCCGCATTAAAACAGGAGTGACCATCTTTATCAAGTTTTATGCTAACCGTCATTGTAAACCCATGTTGCGTTGTCAATATGACATCCTAGGAGTCATCAACAAAGTAAAGCCCAAGATTTCCTTCTACTCCTGTTCTTGCAAAGTAAGGGATGTACTGCTTGAAATGAAAATTAAGATCCTAAATTAGATATATTGAAATAAACGAGCAAGATGCAAATATGGGAGTAACTGATAGAACATATCCATATATAGATGCAAGCAAAGTACAAAAATATAGAATTAAAAATTGATAATGTAACAAAGATTTGATGCAAATATATAGATAATGTAGCAACAAACGGTATATGTTCACAAATTTAGGCCATGCCGACCGTGGTAGGTTGATATTGAACATACCGAGCGCTCCCTGAAGTCATCCGGAATGGTGATATCGAACTTCGTTTCCGACTGGCCACGACCATAGTTGCCCGATTTGTGTTTGCACTGTGCACACATGAATGAACACCCACAAATCAGCTAGAGCAAAAATGATTCCATGACGATTTCCGCCGGTTGATTAACAGCGACGGACGGACAGCGATAAGAGATGAGTGAATATTTTGCTAATTAAGTTGATTACCTTCTCCATGAGAAAAATCCCCGGCCCAATCCCGCAGAAAACCCTAGTCGACCAGAGTCTAGAATGTCGGTGCAGATAGGTGACGAAAAGCGGTGGAGGCGAAATCTGGTGCCGTTTGGAGCGCAACCTACGGTCGCCGCCAACAGCCGTCGAGCTTAGGGTGTAGAGTTGCAGAGGAGTCCCCGGCGAGTGACTGGGGACGAAGTGGGCGAGGGTTTTCTTTTCCTTTTGCATGTGTGAGTGAACACACCCGGTTCGCAGAGGTGATGGAGATGAACCGTGTGCGATAGTAAATCACCGAGATTGAATGGGAATCCAAATTTCCTGCTAATCACCCGGTTCCATGAGTTTTTTTCTATGATGAACATAAACCCTGCTAATCACCTTGTTCAAATTTGACACTTTTCTGGGTTCATTTACAATATTTAGGGGATCATGTGCATTTTGTAGGCATTAATGCACGTAATTCAAATTCAAACAATTGGTGCATGAAAGGGTGCACAAGAACGGTCTGGAAAAAGCATACTCGTGGTATTTAGTAATTTCTCAAGCCTTTTACAAGGAATGGGCGGAGATTTCAATGGAGTCAACCACAAACGCGTCATTTACTGGGTTATCAACTATAGAACAATGAAATATGTGCTTGAAAAACATGACGGCTGGCATGGTGCCATGGTATGGCCTCACCGTGCCCTGGTTAAAAGCTGAGAAGGTTTGATTTATGTCGTCATGAATGCCCTTCATAAATCAAATCATCACCGAGGAAGTTCAATGCTTTCAAGAGAGAAATCACCAAGATTGAAGGGGAATCCAAATTTCTGTCCTAGTTTGTCTTTCAGATTTTTTTCCAACGATCAACATACCGCCCCAAATGAAACGTGTTCAAATTTGACATTTTTCTGAACTCATTTACCACATTTAGGGGATTATGTGCATTTTCTAGGCATTAATTATGCACATAATTCAAATTCGAACAATCGGTGCATGAAAAGGGGCACAAGAACGGTCTGGAAAACCATGCTCATACTATACAAAAAATGAAACACATGGTTGGAAAACATGACGCCTGGTGTTGTGCCATGGTATGGCCTCACCATGCCCCTGGTAAAAATTAGAGAATGTTTTCTTTATGTTGTGATGCGCGCCTTTCATAAAATGAACCATCATTCGAGGAAGTTTCATGGTTTCGAGGGGGAAATCACCAAGATTGAAGGGGGGGTCCAAATTTCCTTTGTCCTTTGTCCATGATTTTTTCTATGATGAGCATACAACCTGCAAATCACTGTGTTCAAATTTGGCACTTTTCCAGGTTAATTTTCTATATTTAGGGGATTATGTGCATTTCCTAGGCATTAATGCGCATAATTCAAGTGCAAACAATCGATGCATGAAAGGGTCCACAAGAACGGCCTAGAAAACCATGCTCATGCCATTTAGTAAATTCTCATGCCTTTTACAAGGAATGGATAGATATTTTGATGAAATGTGTGGCAATAGTCAACCACAAATGTTTGTTTGTTGGGTTTTCAACTATAAAAAATGAAATAAATGCTTAAAAAACATGATGCATGGCATGGTGCCATGGTATGACCTCACCATGCCTTGGTAAAAATTTGAGAAGGTTTGGCTTGGGTTGTCATGCACGCCCTTCATAAATCAAACCATCACCGAGGAAGTTCCATGCTTTTGAAAGGGAAATCCTCAAGATTGAAGGGAATGCAAATTTTCTTCGTTCTTTGCCCTGGAGTTTTTTCTACGACGAACATACACCCTGCAAATCACCGTGTTCAAATTTGGCATTTTTCCGGGCTCGTTTACCTTATTTAGGGGATTATGTGCATTTTCTAGGCATTTAGCGCATATAAATCCAATCTAGCTACACGTGCACAGGTGTGATGTGCGGGACGTGGATTGCCATTCGATCACAGCGCATCCAATGGTGCACACGCGTGATCTGCGTGGCTGGGTTTCCGGCCAATCATAACGTAACACACAATAGGCTCAGCCCACACTGTTTCCGGAAGCGACGGAGATGAACCTTGTGCGATAATGAACGAGCAAAACTGTAAGGGAAGCCAAATTTCTGTTGTCATTTGTGGTTGAGCTCTTGAATACCACCACACTGTATGGCTGCCCGGCCTCTCCATCCCAGAGCTCTCTCCAGGCGTCGTCCATGGCACCGCGGCACATAGTAACTGGTAAGGAAGCGATGGCATTTCAATTCCTTGCCGCCCGCGACCGCGCACATGGTAAGGAAGCGATGGCATCTCGCCGCGCCGAGTTCATCGCCGTCGGCGGCTAGACGGTTACATGAGTGAACTTTGAGGATGCCATGGCCGAATGGGTGGTGGATCTAGAGGCGGCCAAAGCCGCACAGAAGGAGTGGAAAAGGCAGAAAGCAGTCAAGAAAAGAGAGTCCCGCCGCCGCAAGAAAAGAGAGGATGCACGCCGTGGTGAGGAGAGCTTGGCGGAGATCGAAGCACGGTGGGCTGCCATCTACAAGGCCAGGAAGGACAACGCCGGCGTCTGGCCAGCATGCCCTGATGGCAGCATGTGAGAAGTAGTTTAAGTTTGTAGTATTAGAGCAAATTACCAGTAGTATTTTAAGTTTGTAGTATTAACGTACAATGTCGGTAAGAGCATCCTTTGAGGGCTTTGAGCGTTGATTAGCATGTGTGCCCGTGTGCGTTTTTTTGCGTTAATCATTAGAAGATCACAAAACACACGGTTTGTATGCCATACTCGTCTGCATTTTTTGCGTTAATGACCCATAAGTCAGTTACCTATGCGATATTTCCTAATAAACCAGGCATACCATTGACCGAAAAAATCAAGTACACGTGTACATTTTTTTGGAGACGGGATCTGCCAACTTTCTTTTTTCTCGCACACGAGTATTTTACGCACTTCGTCTGTGTTGCGTGTTTCCCCCGCCCAAGTTTCAAATTTCGCACCGAAATTTTCATTAGGCGCGCGATTTTAGAATTTATTCCTCCAACCACATCCCCTTCCCCTCAGTATCCCCCTCCCTCGTGCCTCCCCCTACCGGCATCTCAAACCACCGCCGCCGCAACCACAACTTCAACCACATCTACGTTCTGCTCGGATCCAGTTAGATAACCCACCGATCTCTATCACGTCCCCGTCTTGATTGCTTAAATGGCACCCGCGAAACATCCTCATGCCTGCAAATCCCCCC
>NC_057806.1:301356578-301388954 GCF_018294505.1 Triticum aestivum | reverse complement strand
CCATGGTGCGATGGCCGCTATGCGTGTTGACCCAGAGGAACACCTCGCCTCCGCCGCCACCGCCGACATGGTGCTGGCTCTAGCCCAGATGAAGTCCCCCAGCGACTACCCCCAGGACTTAACAGGTAAGATTTGACAAGCTAAATCTTACCAATACCACTTGCAACGGCTATGATTTGTACGGTTGATGTATTAAGCATGTTCGTGCCTTGTTTATTTCAGTACTACACACTGTGTGATGTTCAAATATTACTGTGTCCAGCTCAATTTCACCAATACTAGGAACAAACTTACAATACATGACTTAGGATATCAGTAGAGATGCTACCCATTTACTATTTTTAGTGGGTGCTAACCCTGTAGCACTTAACATGCCTGCCCATGTACTTATGCAGGGTCATAACGTACGATGCTTTTGTTTGCCGTCGAGGTGAGCTACATCCCATGTCTTACAGTATTTCACATAATTTGTGCAATTGCAGTTTAACTTCTATCCATTTACTGGTTGCCTGTAGGTACACATGTCAGTGGCACTGATCCACGCTTCGACCCGGAGGAACAGCTCGCCTCCACCGTCGCTGACTTTGGGTGAGCTCTGGCCAAGATGAAGTGCCCCAGCAACTACCTCTCAAGACTTACCAAGTATGTACTCACCAGTTCAATCTTACCAATACGAGTTGCAATTAATGGCTATGTTCTATATGGTCGATGTATTAAGCATGTTCTAGTAAACATGCCTAACACGTTTTTGCTAGTATCCCTACCTTTTTATAGACATCTGGGCCATTCTCTGCTTTGGCAGCACCTGCCTTGTGATGTTTAACTATGCTAATTGCATTTTTATCCGTACCAGTTTCAATGTCTATTAAGCCTATTGCAATTAACAGTTGAATCCATTTTAAAACAGTTTCATTTCAATGGCTACAAACTTACAAAACATGACTTAGGATGTTGTTAAGCCTGTTGCAATTAACACTTGTATTCATTTTTTTAATCTGTCCATTTGCTACCATGCTACTCTCCGCAATGAAGATATACTAGAGATGCTGCCCCATTTGCTATTTTTGGTGGATGCTAACCCTCTTGTACTTAACATGCTTGTCCATGTACTTACGCAGGGTCTTAACGGCCGATGATGGTGTTTGCCGTCAAGGTTAGCTGCATCCCATGTCTTACAGTATTTCACATCACTTGTGCAATTGCAGTTTAACTTCTACCATTTACTGGTTGCCTGTAGGTACACGTGTCAGTGGCACTGATCCACGCTTCGACCCGGAGGAACAGCTCGTCTCCGCCGCCGCTGACTTTAGGCGGGCTCTGACCAAGATGAAGTGCCCCAGCAACTACCTCTCAGGACTTACCAAGTATGTACCCACCAGTTCAATCTTACCAATACCAGTTGCAATTAATGGCTATGTTTTGTACTGTCAATGTATTAAGCATGTCATAGTAAACATGCCTAACACGTTTGAGCTATTTTCCCAACCTTTTTATAGACAACTGGGCCATTATCTACTCTTGCAGCACCTTCCCTATGATGTTTAACTCTGCCAATTGCATTTTTATCAGTACTGGTTTCAATGGCCATTAAGCCTGTTGCAATTAACAGTTGTATGCATTTTTAAAGAGTTGTATTTTAATGGCTACAAACTTACAAAACATGAATTAGGATGTTGTTAAGCCTGTTGTAATTAACAATTGTACCCATTTTTTAATCCGTCCCTTTGCTACCGTGCTACTCTTTCGAAATGAAGATATCACTACAGATGCTGTCGTTTTATTATCATTTGCTATTTTGGATGGATGTTAACCCTATTGTAGTTAACATTGGCTTTCCATGTACTTACACATGGCTACAATGGGCGATGCTGTTGTTTGCCGTCAAGGTTAGCTGCATCCCATGTCTTATACACCATATATTCCTAAATATAAGTATTTTTAGAGATTCCAATATAGACTACATAAGGAGCAAAACGAGTGAATCTAGATTCTCATCTAATCTATATCTATAATTCTATATATATCCGTATGTACTTCATATTGAAATCAAAAAAAATACATGTACTTAGGAACGTAGGTAGTTGTATTTTACATCATTTGTGCAATCTCAGTTTAGCTTCTAATATTTACTGGTTGCTTGTAGGTACATATATGAGGGGTACTGATCCACGCTTCGATCCCTTTTGCGTATGGGGTAATGAGATGTTCATGAACAAGCGTCAAGTGAGGAAACTAAGAAAGATGTTAGGCAAAAGAAACGGGTGATTGGAATTAAGCTCTTTATTTACACTTTGTCGAAGACAACAGTGAACTTTAGGATGGTAAGTAATGTGTTGCCTTTTCCCCCTGCCCACAACAAGTTACTCTATTAGACCTTAGTATCTGATATTTTTCTCTTTTCAGTGGTTTCCGAAGCTATTTACTGATGATTACCTTGCAAACTACATGACCGGAGTGGAGGCAACTAAGGTTAAAGTATATAATTCATGCTACCATGATAATGCTCTAGAAGTCTTCCTCAAGGCGGTGAAGGATGGGAGGGCGATCGTCATAAGGGGTTGGACAAAAGTGGTTCATTCCTATGGCATACAGGAAGGCACATTATGGGTATTCCGCTTCTTCAACACCGTCGACAGACAAAATGATTTACACTTGTATCTTCACCTTTACCGCCTTTAAATCCCGTGGTTCATCATAGTTAATTGCTTCCTAGTCCTGTAATTACTGAACATATTGTACTGGCAATTTTATTTATGGATTCATTGTTGAACCATTGTGCTGAGAATTTGAATTGCACGTTTCGTATTTCAAAATTTCCAATTAGAATAATAAATTACAGGCAAAATAAAAATAGAACAAAAGGTCATGGACCTTTCCAAACGGTTCTAGCAGTAAAAGCGCTTGCGAAGGATAGCCCAATGCCACACAGTTTTCTACATCAAATCGTGTGTGATGTAGTTAATAAAAGAAAACTGTTAACCAAGGCAGAGCGTGTGTGATAGTTACACCTTTCACAATGAGTGTATACATAAAACCACGTGGGATGTACATCCGAACGGAAACATTTTCCCTAGATTGACTGTGTGGCATGTGCATAAGCACGGAAACATATTCCTTGGATTCACCGTGTGTGACATACATACGAACGGAAATGTTTTTCTGGGATTCACCGTGTGGGATGTACATACCTACGGAAATGGTTTTTGGGATTCACCGTGTGGGATGTACATACCTACGGAAATGATTTCTGGGATTTACCGTGTGGGATGTACATACCTACGGAAATGAATGGGTTTCGATGCCTCGCCCGATCGCACATGGCCCCAGTCTAGGTCCCAGGAGGGCCTATCCCCGATGATTTCTGGGTCATGTGGGAAGGACACCCTATCGCACACACTCACTTGGCGACGGTTCCAAATGCCGTCGCGAAAAGGGGTTTTAAACCATTTGTTTAGGACCGATGTGCACCAGTGGGAGAACATCATGTTTGCAATCCACACCTGAATGGAGATATGTTCATCAAACAAGTTCATTAATTTGACTTTCAACATGTTTATGGAGTACTATAATATAACATGCTACTCAATTGAGGTGTTCAATTTTGGATTTAGTCCACAACTTGGACTGGGTGAACAAACTATTTCATTGAATCGAGATATTTCATTTTTGGTTTGATTCCCTTTTTTGAGTGGGTCAACTTTTTGTGAAATAGTAAATCGTTAGCAACGAGCATGTAAAAGCAAATTAGTCCCGAGCATCATCTCACCATCTAAAAAAGAAGTGGCAAGCTAATAAATTTGATTCAAATCAACTTGGTAAGGTAGACATGGATTCTCGTCCTCCCAAAATTTGAATGAACCACTAAACACCCTCTACTCGCTGGAATTCGCCCGAGCAAATAAACGGGAGACGCGAAATTACCGGCCTATGTGCGACACGCATCAATTGGACCGTTGTACATCAAGGGTATGTTTGTAACTTCATCCAAGCGCGCCCCTCCTCGGCCGAAATGGTAGGCGCCAAATCTTTATCTTTACCTACTAATAAAGCGGCTATTGCTTCCGTTGGATTCACCGTCATCTATATTACCCAAGAAGTTGACAAAAATTACCCATGAATGCCACCCGTAAGTGGCAAACAAAAACTTTTCGTGAACGAGGAAAAACTGTTTCGTATTTACCCCAAACTCTTTTGTCCGTACCGATCTCGTGGCTCGCGCGTGGCTTCATGAGCTTTAGCCCATCCATCGTTCGCAGCCTGCCCTATGGCCCAACTTAGCAGGCTTGAGGAGGCAAAAACATTAGCTGCAGAAGGATTGGAACTCGTGAGCCTCCATCAAAAGTGTATGTCAGCAACCACCTGAGCTATGCTATGCTTTTCGTCTAAAAGAGGATTAGTTTTCTTAAATAATCCCACATCGCTCTATTACGTTCGATTGCACCAGTTTATATACACACGTGAAACTTCATGTACTCATGAGCTGGCTACTTGATGGATATTTGGGTGAATCGGCTTAGGCTGCTGTCCACCTCATTGAAGAGAGACAAGGAATTAATGTCAAAATTAAACATGGACAAGATAGAGGGCATGCCCATGTATTTAAACTGCTGTCCGCGAGGCCCGTGATTGGTGCTCCAGACCACGACGACCCCGCTTACTGGACGCGCTTGTTACACGGTCACGAAAGCGGGAGGAAGGGAGAGCGAGCGAGGTCGGGGCCAGCAGAACGTCTGTTAGACGAAGCGCATGGCACGTCGTAGGAATCAAGGCGCTGGGCCAACTGAAGGACACGACGTCATAAGGTGCTCGGATGGAGGCTGTAGTTTGATCCGTGACAAGCAGGAGGTGGCATTCGACACGGCTGCGCTCGGCACACAGCTACTCGCACTAGCAGGAGGTTCAAGATGGTGTGGCCGGATCCTCTAACATGTGCTGATGATGTACTCACCCAGAACGGGAGAGGAGTTGGCCTTGGCTATCTAACTTGAATGCTGTTGTTTTAACTTTTGGATGTTTCTTTTCCTATTTTGTTTGTTTCAAATTTGTATCTGAATCCTCGCAAGAATATATTAGAATATTCTGAAAGTTAATAAAGATTTAAAATATTCTGCTTTTTTGTGGAATCAAAAAATTACTCAAAGTCCAAATAAAATAATTTCACTACTATTTAGTTCAGATTTTTACTCCTAAAAACATAAACTCCAATTATGTTAAAATTTAGGTTTGAACTACAAGTATGTGATTTTCAATTTCAAGATTCATCGTATATTTAAAGTTCTCATAGATATGTAGTTTTTTGATCTGTTTTTACTCAATATAAAAATCTAGTTCAATGCTCAAAATAAAATAACAAGATGACTGCTGAAAAAATTGTGGATGTATTCTGATAAATAGTTCTCACTAAATCTTAGTACGGGCCAATTTTTCTCTACCGTTGCAACACACGGGCTCGAAAGTTTCCATAAAAAATATATTATCAATTAGATCAATTAACTCCAGACCGTAACCATGTCCTAAGATCCACGTCATGATCGTCAAATAATGCATCTTTTATTTTGTCATCCGCGACCAATGTCCAGTGACATAGTTCCTCGATCTGACCAAGACCAACCATGGTTCATAGGAACTGGTATTTTCTCCCGTTGCAACGCACAGGCATTTGTGCTAGTAATTCATAAACCATGGGTGGCAAAACACCCTCTCCTCGCTCGAAATCGCTCGCGCCGACTATTTCAAATTACGCCCTCCTTGGTCGAAATCGCTCGCGCCCACCATTTCAAAACACGCCCTCCTCTCCCAAAATTGTTCGCGCCCACTAGTTCAAAACACACCCTCCTCGCCTGAAATCACTGGCGCCCACTATTTGGGAGAAGCAAAGTTACCCTACTCTGCCAGACCTTCAAGACACAGACCCAAGCCCAGAAGCCAAAAGGCAGGGGCAGAACTATAACTTCCCCCACATTTCAGACAAATGTGTCTGTATGACATGGTTTCCCCTCCCAATTCCCCATTCATACAGCATGGGCGCCAAATCACCTTCTCCCCAGCTGCAAAACCTCAGCCCCTCCTCCATGGCGCCCCCACCACACCAAATTCACTACCACCCCCTCCCCAATGCCAGAACCATTGTCTGTTTGCCATTGTGCACTGGGCCGTGTGCCTCTTACACCGTGCTGCCGGAGTTGCCTCGACGACGACCGCGTGAACCGTACCAGAGCCAATTCACCCGCGCCGTTGTGCACGCCGCCGGAGCGGCTCCAACTTTGGACGCGTCCAGGGCCCCGGCGCTGCTTCCCCGTAGTCGTCGATTGTCTCAACATATCTACTTTCCCGCCGCTGGGAGCCCCCGCAACCTCACTGGCCTCACCGACTCGGCAGCTAGAGCTGCCTACTTCACTGGGCCGCAAGATAGGTTGTACACTCAGCTTAAATCACTTTATTTACATGTCAGTCACCTAAATTTTTATCTTGGGTCAGTCGATTCCCAATGGGAACAACACCCCTCAAGGCGGTGGAGCTCCTAGGCTGCCGGTTGGCTGGGGCGGCAGTGCCTCAATGTTTATTGTAGTGCTCCGGGGGTGCAAGTTCGCTGCAGAAGCAACACTTAGGTGGCTATCTTAGAGTTGCGTGGGTTGAAGGTACTGCTGCCGCTGGATGTCGATGCCGGCGAGTCTTTGTGGTTTGGCTGGGGGTGGCGCAACCACGACAGTGCGGTGGGGCGGGGGCGGGGTTTTGGTCAGAGCTGTCAATACCAGGGACGATGGAGGCAGGCTGCTCAGCTGCTGGTGGTCGCTAGCTCTTTGGGGAAGATTCTGAACAGTGTCAGCCGGGAGGCACAAGACGGCCATCAAGCAATCTGGCATAGATCATACGGTACCAAAATAAAATAAAATCATGGGACCCTAATTTAGTTTTCAATCAACAAATGTGTGACCACTCTTGTGAAGGAAATATGCCATAGAGGCAATAATATAGTTGTTATTTTATATTTCCTTATATCATGATAAATGTTTATTATCCATGCTAGAATTGTATTAACCGGAAACTTGATACATGTGTGGATACATAGACAAAACACCGTGTCCCTAGTAAGCCTCTACTAGTGCCGGTGTACAAAAGTAGGGGCTCTCCTTTTGACCCCTTTACTTGTGCACAGGCAGTTAGAGCCATGCACCGCGGCCACACTTAGCATGGTAGAGGAGGGAAGCCGGAGAGAAGCCGAAGCACGAGACGACCAAGGTGACGCGAAGACCGGAAGCACAGGAGGGCAAGAGGGCGAGGTGGACTCCCTCGGCAAGATCCTTGTCGGGGCGGCCCCCCGCAGCCCTGGCAAGAGCCTTGCCGGGGCAACTTGCCCGATGCCAGTGGAGTGAACCACCCTTGAGCCCACCGGCTCCAACCCAACCAGCTGTGTTGGAACCAGGGCTCCGGAGGCGCCTCTGTGGTGGCATGCAAATCTTCGTCAAGCTCATAAATATATGAGTTCAGATGAGGACTAGAAGACGACGACCCTCGGCAGGATCCTATCCGAAGAAATCCACAAGACCCCCGGCAAGTCCCTTGCCGAGGGCGTCAGCAGGCCCGCTGCCAGGCCTGCACCAGCCGAGACTCCGCCGCCGTTCGCATGCAGCTGCCAGCCCAACCAGCTGGGTAGGCACCTGCGTGGCAACATGCAGCTTCCAGGCCAACTCAGCAAGCACCTGCGTGGCGGAATGCAGATCTTCGTAAAGGCCCTACGACCGCGCCACCTCAGCTGCCTGCCTGCCTACATGGCGATGCATGCATCGCCAGCCTGGGCGCATGTCGAAGCGAGGCGGAGCGGCGATGGACGGGGCGGGCCTTGTTCCCGTCCCCGATAAAGCTAATGGTCACCTACGTAGCGCATTTAATGCGCTTTGTCCCGTAATGCCGTGTGATAATCTCGCACACTGTAGGCCTTTCCACCTCCTGTGTGCCACTGTGGTAGCCCCTTTTTCCTATAAAAGGAGGCCCGAGGCGACCAGGAGAAGGATTCGGCTTTTTGGGACGAGACTGCCACCGTAGCTAGTTCAGAAAGCTCAAGAACACTCAATACATCCACCAAAACAGGACTAGGGTTTACGCATCCTCGCGGCCCGAACCTAGGTAAACGATCTGTGTGCTTGCTTGCTAAACCTGCTCTTCTCACGACCCTGCGTCCGCTGACCGTAGAAGGGATCCCAGTGATCCCATAGGTGTCGTTCACACCGACATCTTTGGTGCGCCAGGTAGGGGGCGCAGTTGTGAGAATCTGGTCTAGCGGCCGGCTTAGCAGTTCCTCACGGCCATGGCTTCCGAAGAAGAAGACAGCTGAGGGAACGACGCCGCCTGCAAGCGCGAAGGACGCCGGTGCGGCGACAGGAAAGCTAAGTCATACGAAACCTTAAGCAATTTCCTTTTTATATATGAGGTTAATGTCCTCGGAGGTCCTGCCCTATGTATGAAAGCCCACACGCAAAGGGGCCCTTCCGCAATTGGCAACGCCCTTGTTCTTTTTCGAGTCCTCTCAACAGCTCAAGCGGCCCCATTGAGAGTGGCAGGGTAGCCTTTCGCAATTGGTAATGCTCTCGATTATGACTCGAGTCAAACTCGACAGTTCGAGCGGCCGCGTTGAGAACGGTAAGGTGGTTCGCTCGGCAGCAAGCACACCCGGGAGGCCATTGGGGATCCATCCTCAAGGTGCCACCTTGGGTTTACACGCCGGCAAGCCTACCCGTTTAACGTAGGGTAAACATACAAAGGGAAGATCGAACATGAAGATAGCATGCATTGTACCAAAAGTGTTGCAAAGTAATATTACATCAATTGTTGTTGCGGTTCTAACTAAAGATAAAAACTGTCTTGGTCATGAACCTGCAGCGACAGTGGGAGACGGGTGCCTAATCTCGATGCTGGCCCTCCACCCTCTCGATTTCACCGATGCGGCTGATGATGGGCTTTATACGCTCCTTGAGCGCCGCGAGGTCCACACCCGCCGGCAAGCTGTCCAGCATTGCATCGATGTCGAGGTTGGGGTTCGAGTACGCCATCTTGGTGAAAACCTTGGTCATGGCACCCTGGCAAAGCCTCCGGGCCTCATTGGCCAGTGAGGCTGCCCGGTTGGCACAAAGCCGCTCCAAGGCACTGACAACCCTCTCAAAGAATAGGGTCAGGCTGCAGTTGGCGCTCAAGTTCGGCTTCGGGGCATACCTCACATCCGGTATCCCCATGGCAACCAGCTGCGTGGTGGCCTTGTCGGCAACGGCGGCGAGGCAATTGAGCCAGCGGTTCTCGCCCTCCACGTGCTCCTTGTGGGCGAGGGCGTCATCCTTCCGCAGCTGCTTCTTGGTCTCTAGGTTCTTGGTCAGGGTCTCTTCCCAGGCCTTGCCCTCCGACAACATCCCCTCGAGACCCTCCAACTTCAGCCTGAGGTCTTTGATGGAGTTCTTGGCCTTGGAGAGCTCCCCAGCCCTGCTGAGGATTGTGCCCTGCGCCTCCGTCAGAGCGCTGTTGAGCGTGTCCTTCTCCTTGGACAGCGCCAGGACCTGGTTTTTCAGCCCATCCCGCTCCACCTCCAGCTCCTTCATCTTGTCGGCATGAACTTGGGCTTGGGCATTGAGTGCCTCCCTGTGCCTCTGATCCAGCCCCTGGGTCCGCTCCACGACGAGCTTCTCCACCTCCTCAACCTTGCCGTGGAGCATTGTGGCAAGCTTCTCCTCACGCGCGGCAAGGTCCTCCTCCTAGGAGTTCAGCGCGGCCTGGTGCTGGGCTCGAGCGGCCTCGGCTGCGGCGGCCAAGCTCTCCGCCGTCTCCCGGGCCTTCTCATTGTCGGCCTGCTTCATGGTGAGCTCCACCTCGTGCTTGGCCAGCTTGCCCTGGGTGACCTTCAGCTCCTCGCAAGCTTGGCGGAACCAAGCCTGCGTCTCGGTGACACGTACCTTGAGGTCCGCCTCCGCCTTGTCCACTGTTTTCCACCCTGGACTTGGCCTTGTCCAGGCGGGCGCGGTGGAGCGCCTGGAGCTTCCATAAGTTGGCACCCATGGCTTGGAGAAGCTGATCCTCCTGAGAACCATCGCCACCGGTGCTCGGCTCGTCAACAACCTTGAGCCCGGCAATGGCAAGCACCTCTTCGTTGAAAACCTCTCCCTCGATGGGCGCCCTGGAGCTCGACGACCCTGGGAGGTGGACGAAGAGGTCGTCGCTCACCCTCAGGTACCTGCCGGAGCCAGAGGCAGTATAGGAGGAAGGCTGGTCATCAGCCCCCTCCTCCTTGGCAACGGGCTCGCCGACCTCCCCGGCAGGTCCCTTGCCGGCCTCCTCGGCAGTAGCCTTGCCGGGCTCCTCGGCAGGCCCCTTGGCGGCATCCTAGGCGGCGCCCTTGGCAGCCTCTTCGGCGGCGGTCTTCTCGGCCTTCGCCGCGGTGTTCTTGGCGACATCCTCGATGACGGTGTCCAGGTCCTCCCAGTCTGCCAGGAGAGGATCTCGGTATCGGAAGGGCGGTGAAGTGAAGCCAAGTCCAGGATTCAAAGAAGAACAAAAGAGAAGGGATGGACGGCGAGTGGCTTACCCGTGCCGGGCTGGGAAGCAGAGGCCCCCTCTCCGCCAGCATCAGGCGCCTAGGTGCGGCCACCGGTGCCCAAGCCTGCCTCCTTCTCCGTGTGCATGGGCTCGGTGCTTGGCGCCCTTGCCGGGGACGCCCCTCGGGGCGGCGTGGTTGACAATGGCGTGTTGGCGGTAGCCCTCAGTGGCTCCTCCTGCTGCTGTCCTCCTCATGCGATTGCGGCAAGGTCAGCACCAAGGATCATGCCCTTGGCACACGTCGACAGGGAGTGAGTGGCGAACTTACGATGTGGGCTACTGAGGGAGTCCTGGACTAAGGGGTCCTCGGGCATCCGGCCTGTTATCTATGGGCCGGACTGATGGGCTGTGAAGACATAAAGGCCGAAGACTATACCTGAGTCCGGATTGGACTCTCCTTGGCGTGGAAGGCAAGCTTGGCGGCTGACTATGAAGATTCCTTCTTATGTAACCGACTATATAAACCCTAGATTCCCTCGGTGTATATATAAACCGAAGGGGATAGTCCAGAAAGGACATCATTCATTACCATAGTCATATAGGCTAGGCTTCTAGGGTTTAGCCATCACGATCTCGTGGTAGATCAACTCTTGTAACACCCATATTCATCAATATCAATCAAGCAGGACGTAGGGTATTACCTCCATAGAGAGGGCCCGAACCTGGGTAAACATTGTGTCCCCTGTCTCCTGTTACCATCGATCCTAGACGCACAGTTCGGGACCCCCTACCCGAGATCCGCCGGTTTTGACACCAACATTGGTGCTTTCATTGTGAGTTCCTTTGTGCCGTCCACGAAAGGTTCGATGGCTCCTTCAATCATCTACAATGACGCTATCCAAGGAGAAACCTTCCTCCCCGGACAGATTTTCATGTTCGGCGGCTTCGTACTGCGGGCCAACTCGCTTGGCCATCTGGAGGAGATCGACAGCAATGCCCCTGGCCACCAGGTCAGGTTGGGAAGCCCGAACTATGTCGCGGATATCCGTGGAGACTTGATCTTCAACGGATTTGAGAACGCAGCGATCTCTTCCCCTTGCTCCAATGAACATGACCTAAATCTGTCACCAGATCACATACAACGGATGGTCCCTGCTGTTGCAACGGCCTTAGAACCGGAGCAAACCGTGCCATCCGAAGCCACCGAGTCCCCGGTGTTGGAGCCGCATACGGACCCGACACCCCGCGATGTCTACAACAATGGAACTCCGGACTCGTCTCCGGCCATGAGTTCCAAATCGGGTACGCCTGCGGACACCGAGCTGGATCGGTTATCGATTTTCGAATTTAGCGCCGTAGACATGTTTCAGCACTCGCCCTTGTGTGATGTGCTAAACTCTTTAAAGAATTTGTCCTTACAAAAGGATTCACAGCCGAACTATGTTCGGTTCGAGCCAGAGGCTGATGATGGGAAATTCCGTTTCCCACCCACCACACACTTCATAGCCACTGTCGATGATTTAACCGACGTGCTCGATTACGACTCCGAAGACATCGACGATATGGACGACGATGCCGACCAGGAGCAAGGCCAAAACCCGCCATTTACTAGACGTTGTACGACCACCTCTTCGTACGATGTGTACATGGTCGACACATCTAAAGAAGCTAGCGACAATGACAAAGGGGATCCAGTCGCGGACAGGCCTTCTGGGACACAGTCCAAGCGCCGGCGCCCCAAACACTACTCCAAGCCTCGCCACTCAAAAAATCACAACACTGGCACCGGAGAAAATGGTACCCCAGGTGTCGGTGTCAAAACCGGCGGATCTCGGGTAGGGGGTCCCGAACTGTGCGTCTAGGCCGGATGGTAACAGGAGGCAAGGGACACGAAGTTTTACCCAGGTTCGGGCCCTCTCGATGGAGGTAAAACCCTACGTCCTGCTTGATTAATATTGATGATAAGGGTAGTACAAGAGTTGATCTACCACGAGATCAGAGAGGCTAAACCCTAGAAGCTAGCCTATGGTATCATTGTTGATGTGTATGTTGTCCTACGGAGTAAAACCCTCCGGTTTATATAGACATCGGATAGGGTTAGGGTTACATAGAGTCAGTTACAATGGTAGGAGATCTGAATATCCGTATCGCCAAGTTCCACGCCAAGGGAAGTCCCTTCCGGACACGGGACGAAGTCTTCAATCTTGTATCTTCATAGTCCTGGAGTCCGGCTGAAGGTATAGTCCGGCCATCCGGACACCCCCTAATCCAGGACTCCCTCAGTAGCCCCTGAACCAGGCTTCAATGACGATGAGTCCGGCGCGCAAATTGTCTTCGGCATTGCAAGGCGGGTTCCTCCTCCAAGTACTTCATAGAAGATTTTGAACACAAAGGTAGTGTCCGGCTCTGCAAAATAAGTTTCCACATATTGCCATAAAGAGAATAATATTTACACAAATCTAATATCCAGACGCACTCTGTAGTGTGACATCACACCACGGCCAAGCTTTTATTCGAACCATTTTACTGTCCCATCTCAACGCGTTATGCGAGGCGGTTTCCTTGGCACGTCTTGTTAAAGCTGAGATCGTGTCCCCTTATTCCGGGATTCTCATCAATACGGGCGTGGGTAACCCAACCGCTCCTAGGACTCCTAGATTATAGGCAAGTTCAAACGGACACGGAGAGGACGCTTGATATTCACCCTCTTTATAAAGGGGACAAGGCTTTTATTTTTCCCTCCCGTGCTCAATCAAATCCTTCCCCCACCTCGAGCTCAAACGCCCAAAGTTCAGGTCAGGTGCTCCGAACCTTCAGTCATGTCCGGATCTAGCTTTCAAGGCCAATGGGTGCCTTCCTCCATCACGGAAGAGGACATCAAAAAGTTGAGGAAGGCCAGATATCTGATCGCCGAGATTTTGCATCGGCTGCCTCCTCGAGGGCAGGCCGCTCCCACCCCCAAACCCAACGAGAACGTCGTGTTCGTCTCCCACTTCCTCCGAGGTCTAGGCCTTGCTCTGGATCCTTTTGTCAGGGGTTTGATGTTTTATTACGGGCTAGACTTCCATGATCTAGCTCTGGACTCCTTTCTTCATATCACGACATTTATTATCGTGTGCGAGGCCTTCCTCCGGGTTACCCCTCACTTTGGCCTCTGGCTGAAGACCTTTGAAGTGAAGCCGAAGATGATCGAGGGGCAACATGCAGCGTGTGGAGGTGCCTCAATATGTAGGATGACGGGAGCCTCGTGGCCCAAAGGTTCCATCCCAGAGGTGTCTGAATTGTGGCAACGGGAGTGGTTCTATATCACGGCTCCTAGAAGTGCCAAGTGGGCGGCCACCCCTGTTTTCCGCTCGGGCTCTCCACCACAACTGATGTCATGGATCAGTAGAGGTCTGGCTGGGGGCCGGCCAAGGACGTGCCCATACTGCAAAGCCGCATTAGAGATCTCTTCAATGGAGATTTCAGTTTGGTTGCGGTAATACAGGTTATGCTGGTTCGTCAAGTCCAGCCTTGCAAACATCGGCCTCTTCGCCTATGGGCGTTCAATCCCGAGGGACCGCGTGTCATTCAAGATTTTCTCGGCCTGATGCACGAGGAGATGTACAAGTCATTCTTTGGACCTCGGGTGGAGTGTCCGAAAATCACTGAGGATGTGGGCCTGAGCAGTACCCGCACCGCCGAACAGGTAAGGAATCTTTCGGCCGAACATACTGTCTCTCATTTGTTACGAATTTATTTTTGAGAGCTCGCTTTTTTACCAGGACTGGCTAGCAAAGGCGAAGTTGATTTGGTGTTCGGCCCCCCTCCCTGAGGGTTTGGAAAATCCGGTATTGGAGAAGATGCTCCAGACCGCACCCTGCTCGGAGCCCTTAAAGGAAAATACTATGGAGGGTAATGCGGGCGGATGCGGGCCCTCAACGCTGCCCATTCTAGCCGAGGGAGCGAGCGTCTCCATGAAGGAAGACTACCAGAAGAGGAAAAGAACTGCGCCCGGGGATTCGGAAGCCGAAACTTCCAAACGGGAGAAGAAGTCTCCCACAGAGGGTCCTACCTCGGGGGGCACCATTGCCGCACAAAGTCCGCGAGGGGATCAATTCTCCCACGAGTCGTAAGTGACCCGAAATACTTTAATAGTACAGATATGCCATCTTTTTTCTGAGAAGATAACCACCGCATATATTTTTTTGCAGTTCGGGCCTTAGCCCCTCTCAAATGAGCTCATCTTCGGGGGATCTTCTTCCAGAGATGATGGAGAGCGAAATGCCTCCTCCGGACTCCTCCGCTCCGGAAGCGGGCGACCCTGAAGTGTCGTCGCGGAGGGCCTCTCCGAGTCCGGTGAGGCCAGAAGATAATTCCATTGACCCCCGAAGCTCCCAGTGTCCGGCTCCTGAAGAGAGCAGACAAAAGAGTCCGGCACCGTCTAGTGTGCGATCGGATGTGCTGAGGGAGTTGGTGGGGCGAGCGGCCATCTCAGATGAACACCGTGTGCTGATGGATACGGTGATAGAGAGAATATCGTCTGCCGAAAGCGGATTGCATGAAGCTTTTATGAGTCTACTGACAGGTTTTGAGGTACATAAAAGAATGTATGATAGTCCTGCACATGCTAGGTGTGCCCTGTGTAGATAGTAGCCCCTGAGACTCTAGTTGTCGTCGGAAACGATGACAAACAGAGGATCAAATTCCCATGTAATAACCATACCGCCTCTATGTGCAGGTGATGGAAGCTCCGGTGGCTAGCCGGACTAGCGAGTTTGCCCATTTAGAACGGCAATTGGATGCGGCCGACGCCGACATCGAGCTTGTTAACAAAAGGCTTGATGAGGCACAGGGTAAGTGTCTTTATCTGGTAAACGTCACATAGGAAGAGCAGCATAATGCCAGTATCTTTAATATGTTGTGACTGCAGATGGAGCTGCCACTGTTGAAGCCTTGCGGGCAGAACTTGCCTGAGCCAAGGAACAAGCGAGGTTGGGTAATGCGGCTACTTTAAAGGCGGCCGAAGAGTTGCAAGCCAAGAAGGCCGCACATGGCGTGAGCCGAGAAAAGATGGCCAAGATGGCCAAAGAATTAAAAGCCGCCGCCGACCGTTGCCGGGTTCTTGAAAGGAAAACTAGGCGAAGGCATTGGACCTTGAGAAGGCTGCTGCGACGAGAAAGGACCACCGCTCTGCTATGAGGGCAAAGAAGGAGGAGCTGCGGGAAGCCGAGGATATTGTAGCTGGGAAATCCTTTATGTTGCGGAGGAAGTTCGGAGATCCACGGTATGCCCCCCTGGATCGGCTGTGGAGCTCGGAGGATGTGTATATGGATTTGGCGGCGAGTGCTGCTGATGCGGCCAAGTACTTCCAGGGTCAGACGGACCGTGGAGTAGACCAGCTGTTTTGGAGACAATTCCATACTCCCGAGCGTCCACTTTCATAGACTGACCAATTAGCCAAATGGGCCGAACTAAATAGGTTGTCCGGACTCTCCATGAGGTCTGTTGTGGATCAGTTATGGCCGGAAGGATCAAAACCGAATAGCTATTTCAGCTTGGTGCAGCAGTTACTTGATGTGGTGCCGCGCATTGATGCGATGAGGAGGTCGGCGTGCATAGAGGGCGCACGGATGGCCTTTGCCCGTGTCAAGGCATACTGGGCGGAGATGGATGCTACCAATGTTGCAGCGCAGGATTCGGACATAGGCCAAAAGGCTGCTGAGCACTACTTTGAAGAAGTTTTTGAGGGTGCCCGTTTGGTAGAGGCCCAGTGCTCAAAAAATATTATGTTTGAATGATATGTAATCTCATTGTAAGCGAGATGCTTTTATAGAGTTTGATAAGGCTATTTTTATACTTTTGCCTGAAACTAATATGATGCCTCCTGGGCGGCCATTTTTGTATATGTGTGTATAACCTGAAAGATTGCAGTCGTCGGCTTCAACCCCCACGCATATAATGCGGAGGTGCTAGCAAAAACACGCGTTCAGACTTAACCCAACATCTTGGTCCTATTAAGGAGGTGATAGCGGAGCGAGCGAGGCAACCAGACTATAATGCTTTAACACTTTCACTTAGCCATGGGAGTTTGACAATGGGGCTACTAGATAGCCCCTGGTGGCCCGCACTCTCCCGATCTCGGGTTACATACATGCCTGGCCGGAAAACGGCCCTTCGTTTAGGCGGAGGAATTCTAGCATTCCCATAGGTCATCGAGTGGTTGACCAGTCTCACGCTATATCATGGCAGTCAGTTTTCGGCTTTCTCTACTGAGGTGCTCGTCCGGATGAACCAGGGCACAATCGCAGTAGTTCTCCTGGTGCTACCTTAGCCGGTAAAGCGGAACGTAAGGCACCAAAACACAGGAGCCGGGCAAACCCAACATTTGACCAAAGACAATGATTCGGAGCTGATGCATATAGGGCCAAACTCGCGACGCCGAACACTCCCTAGGGTATACGGTCTTTGTGGTATAAACTGGGCCTAAATAATGGCCTTTGTAAGAAGCCCCTTGTGTCCAGGTACGTGCATTGTTCTGGCATGGCCACATGCCAAGACGTCAGCATCCTTCACAACGGTGGATATGTCTCAACAAGAGATAGTAAAAAAGGTTTACGCAGGGTCTTAATCTAAAAAGAATCCTTTGAGCGGGTCCCTGCTGCACGTCTGCGCCTATGTCTCCATTGTGCCGTATCCTGGACGGGTGTAGCACGATGATCGTCTGTAAAAAGAGAGGAAGAAGTGAGAAAGTTTTCGTGCAAAAAGGTGGTTTTTAAAGAAACCATGTATAATTGAAGATGATAAGAAATTTCCACTTGTCTGCGCGCGTTGAGCCCCTTGTATTGACAAATAGGGGTGTGGTCACTTATTCGGTGTAAATAGCGGCGCCGGACTCGATCGCTGGTCTGGACGCCTTTAATGTTCGGCTGCCAAGGCAGCCTCACTCTCTTCGGCGCGCAGAGAGCGCTTGATATCTCTGTGCATTGTAATGATGCCACATGGACCGGGCATCTTGAGTGTGAGGGAGGCATAGTGTGGTATTGCATTAAAGCGAGCAAAAGCTTCGCGTCCGAGCAGTGCTTGATAGCCACTTTGAAACGGAGCGATGTGGAAAGTTAAATGCTAGCGACAGAAGTTATCGGGGGAGCCGAATGTAACTTGTAATGAGAGGGAGCCCATACAATGGGCCCCTGGGCCTGGCGTTACTCCTTTAAAGGTAGTATTGCTATGGCGAATTTGTGTTGGGTCTAACCCCATCCTGCGGATTGTATCCTGATATATTAGGTTAAGGCTACTGCCGCCGTCCATCAAGACTCGTGTGAAGTGATATCCGGCAATTACTTGGTCTAATACCAGGGCAGCCCATCCTGCGTGTCGGATACTTGCTGAGTAATTGCGATGGTCGAAAGTGATCGTTTGAGACGACCAATGGCAGGACTTCGCGGTGACAGGCACTTGGGTATGTGTTCCTGAGAGTGTCGTGTTGTTTTTTCCCTTGATCACATGTAACACGTTTACTGTTTTGACTTCTGGTGGAAATTTCTTTTGCTCCGCCGCGTCTTGTTTGGGAGGCTCATCCTTGTCTTCACTTGGTGTATCCTCCTCCTTGTGTACGGCATTGAGCTTGTCGGACTGCTTGAAGACCCAACATTCTCTGTGGGTATGATTAGCGGGTTTACCAGGGGTAGTATGGATCTGACATACTTGGTCCAGAATTTTGTTGAGGCTGGACAGTTCATCCCTATTGCCTTTAGGGGGCGGCTTTTGACCTGGCCGAGAGCCTTTGAATCCGGCATTTACTGCCGTGCCCTTCATGCTGTCTTCTTTAATCCGGCACTTGTTATTGCTGTTGCACCGTGATTTCCTGTTTCCATCTCTAACTTCAGATGTACTGGGGTCGTTGGTGCTGCATCTGGCTAGCCAGCTGTCCTCACCCGCTCAAAAGCGGGTCATGAGGTTTGTTAATGCGGCCATCGTTCTCGGCTTATTTTGGCCGAGGTGTCTGGCGAGCCATTGTCACAGACGCTATGCTTGAAAGCTGCCAAGGCTTCGGCGTCCAGACAGTCGACAATCTGGTTCTTTTTAGTAAGAAACCTGTTCCAAAGCTTTCGGGCTGACTCTCCGGGATGTTGAGTTATATGACTCAAATCGTCCGCATCCGAAGGTCGGACATAAGTCCCTTGAAAATTTGCCCGAAAGGCGTCTTCGAGCTCTTCCCAACTTCCAATGGAGCTTTTGGGGAGGCCTTTGAGCCAGTGACGAGCTGGCCCTTTGAGCTTGAGGGGTAGGTCTTTGATGGCGTGGAGATCGTCTCCTCGAGCCATATGGATATGAAGGATGTAGTCCTCAATCCAGACCCCAGGGTCTGTTGTTCCGTCGTATGCCTCTATGTTTACGGGCTTGAATCCCTCTGGAAATTCATGGTCCAACACCTCATCGGTGAAACATAGGGGGTGTGTGGCACCCCTGTAGCTGGGTGTACCACGTTGTTCGAGTGTTTGTTGTGTTGCATTGTATGCTGGGGCGTGCTTGCATGGTCCATAGATGGATCTTGTTGCGCCGTCCTTTGGGTGCAAGCCCTCGCATGGGTCGCGTATTGTATTGCGAGCGGTGTTGTATGCCGCTCTGTGTTGGTAGAGGGGTTGTCTATCCGACCAGGTGGCTGCTTTGATATTTGGTTGTGGGGGGGGGGGGGTCTGAGGCCTCCTCATCGAATTCGGGTAGCAGCTTCCGCTTTGGGTAGCTCTTGGTGGGGCGATTGTCACCATACCTCGCTGCTGTGTTGAGTATTTTGCTCCATCTAATGTGGAGTGTGTCTTGCGCAGCCTTGAGCCTTTGCTTCTTCTTTTTCAGACTCCTCGCGGTGGCAACAAGCCTTTTACGGGCAGTCTGCTACTCCGGGTGTCTGTCCGGTGTTATCTCGTCCGGACCATTATCCTTGATAGGATTTGTTTGTTCGGTTTGATTATCCGGATTACCGTTGTCCGGCAGCGGTTCACCTTGCTCCAACGCTGGGTCTGTGTGATCGCTATTTCTGTCGAGGCGGGATTTGGGTTGGCGCTTGCGTCGCCGCTTTGACTGCTTTTTGAGGGAACAAGCCTTCGGTGCGTCCTTCCGCTGCTCGTCGTCATCTATTTGGCGCGTCCACCATGTATACGTCATATGACGAGGTGGCGTTCCAGGGCCCAATAGGCGTTGGTTCTTCTTCGTCTCCTTCATCGGCGTCCATACCGTCGATGTCTTCGGAGTCAAAGTCGAGCATGTCGGTTAAATCGTCGACAGTGGCAACAAAGTGGGTGGTGGGTGGGCTTTGAATTTCTTCATCGTTCGCATCCCAATCTTGCTGACCGTAGTCCGGCCAGGGCTCTCCTGATAAAGAGAGAGACTTCAGTGTCTTCAGAATATCGCCAAAAGGCGAGTGCTGAAAGATGTCCGCGGCAGCAAACTCCATGATTGGCGCCCAATTGGATTCGATTGGTAGGGGCGTGGAGGGTTCGGAGTCCGGAGAGGAGTCCGGCTCCTTGGAGTCTCGAGTCTCACGGAGTGCAGGGCTGGTGTTCGTCTCAATCACCATGGGGATCGCAGCCCCCGAGGTGGTGTCCAACCGCCCATCCTTGATCGGCGCAGTTGGCTCCGAATTAAGGATCGGAGCCGATGCGGGTGCGGCCTCCAGGGCACTGTTCGGCGGCAGAGCTAGATCATGCTCGTCGGGACAGTGCGGCACGCTCGGCAGTGGCTCGAATCCGTCGAAGATCAAGTCCCCACGGATGTCTGCCGTGTAGTTTAAACTTCCAAATCTGACCTAACGGCCAGGGGCGTAGCTTTCGATCTGCTATAGATGGCCAAGTGAATCGGCCCGCAGTGCGAAGCCGCCGAAGACGAAGATCTGTCCGGGGAGGAAGGTCTCACCCTGGACTGCATCGCCATTGATGATCGTTGGAGCCATCGAGCCTGACGGCGACGACACAGAGGAACTCTCAATGAAAGCACCAATGTCGGTGTCAAAACCGGCGGATCTCGGGTAGGGGGTCCTGAACTGTGCGTCTAGGCCGGATGGTAACAGGAGGCAAGGGACACGAAGTTTTACCCAGGTTCGGGCCCTCTCGATGGAGGTAAAACCCTACGTCCTGCTTCATTAATATTGATGATATGGGTAGTACAAGAGTTGATCTACCACGAGATCAGAGAGGCTAAACCCTAGAAGCTAGCCTATGGTATCATTGTTGATGTGTATGTTGTCCTACGGACTAAAACCCTTCGGTCTATATAGACACCGGATAGGGTTAGGGTTACATAGAGTCGGTTACAATGGTAGGAGATCTGAATATCCGCATCGCCAAGCTTGCCTTCCATGCCAAGGAAAGTCCCTTCCGGACATGGGACGAAGTCTTCAATCTTGTATCTTCATAGTCCTGGAGTCCTGCTGAAGGTATAGTCTGGCCATCCGGACACCCCCTAATCCAGGACTCCCTCACCAGGCGACGCCGAAAACAATGAAGACCCTGTTGGAGCCGCATCCGAACAAAAGGAACAAGACAACGGGCAAGATGACCCTGGTAAACAGACCACGCCCAACGACTCGGATGATGATAGCTATCGTCCAGTCTCTGAAGATGAGGAGAGCCTCCACAACGAGGATTTCATCGTGCCTGAGGCACCCCTAGAGTAGGAACGCTTCAAGCGCCAGCTAATAGCTACCGCCAGAAGCCTAAAAAAGAAACAACAATAGCTCCAGGCTGATCAAAACTTGCTTATTGACAGGTGGACCGACGTCCTGGCAGCCGAAGAATACGGCCTCGAGCGCCAAGTCAAGAGTTACCCAAAGCATAGACTGCTACCTCAGTTTGATGAGGAAGCACCAAATCCCATACCTCCCTCACGCAATGCGGACTGACCACCACGCGGTCAGGGTAGTGCGGCGGACCGACCACCCTGCGGTCGGGATAAAGCGACAACTCAGGCCGAATAACAGCCCGCCCCACCACCTCGCAAAAACAGGGACAGAACAGCTCGGGACCATACATACGACCTTCGGCAGGAGATGGACTACAGAGCAGAACACACCATATCAATCTATGGATCTCGAGGACGCTTCCCAACTCAGGATGACGGCTACCTATTCGGGCGTGACAAACCTAGTCACACCCGGGCCGATAACCGCAAATGCACTCCATCGGAGATACGCCGTGATGCGTCCCGCTATAGAGGCGCCACACACCCTCTCTGCTTCACAGACGAGGTGCTAGATCACGAATTCCCCGAGGGATTCAAGCCCGTCAATATTGAATCATACGACGGAACAACCGACCCCGCAGTATGGATTGAGGACTTTATTCTCCACATCCACATGGCCCGGGGAGACGACCTCCAAGCTATCAAATACCTCCCACTGAAACTCAAAGGGCCAGCTAGACGCTGGCTGAATAGCCTGCCCGAAAATTCCATCGGCAGCTGGGAGGACCTGGAAGAGGCCTTTCTTGACAACTTCCAAGGTACATATGTCTGGCCACCCGATGCCGACGACTTAAGCCACATAGTTCAACAACTTGGAGAATCAGCCAGAAAAATATGGACTAGGTTCCTAACCAAAAAGAACTAGATCGTTGACTGTCCGGATGCCGAAGCCCTAGCGGCCTTTAAACACCACATCAGTGGTGAATGGCTAGCCCGCCACCTCGGTCTAGAAAAGCCAAGATCCGTGGCAACCCCCACGGCACTTATGACCCGCTTTTGCACGGGAGAAGATAGTTGGCTGGCTCGCAGCACAAACACAGCCAACGAAGCAGGCCCCTCTGAGGCCAAAAATAGCACCAGCAAGCTCCGGCACAAGAGACACAAACGCCAAAACAATGGTGATAACACCGTCGACACCACAGTTCACGCCGGATTCAGCGACTCCAAATCGGCCAGCGAAAGAAGCCCTATAAAAGGAACGGCGGAGGACCATCAAGCTTGGACCGCATACTCAATCGTCCTTGCCAAATACATGGCACCCCAAACAAACCGGCCAACCCATACCACCAGAGATTGTCGGGTCCTTAAGCAGGCTAGCAAGCTAAATAGCGGAAACAAGGAAGGGGAATCGCAGAGCGAGGACGGAGACGAGGAACCTCGGCAGCCGAACAACGGGGGGCAGAAGAAATTCCCGCCTCAAGTCAAAACGGTGAACATGATATACGCTACACACATCCCCAAAAGGGAGCGCAAGCGCACACTTAGGGATGTCTACGCGGTAGAGCCTATCACCCCAAAATTCAACCCATGGTGGTCATTCCCGATCACCTCCGATCGTAGTGATCATCCAATTAGTATCCGTCACGGCGGTTCGGCCGCATTGGTACTGGACCCAATCATCGGCAGATTTCACATGACACGAGTCCTAATGGACAAACGTAGCAGCCTTAACCTGCTCTATCAGGATACAATACGCAAAATGGGCATTAACCATGAATCAAGCCCACGATAACTACCTTTAAAGGAGTTATACCAGGCATGGAAGCCCGCCGTACGGGCTCGATCACGCTGGAGGTGGTCTTCGGTTCGCCGGATAACTTCTGAAGTGAAGAGCTAATCTTCGATATCATCCCCTCCCGCATCGGCTACCACGCACTGCTCGGACGAACTGCGTTCACCAAATTCAACGCGGTGCCACATTATGCTTATCTCAAGCTCAAGATGCTTGGTCCACGCGGCGTCATTACAGTAAATGGAAACACGGAACATTCCCTCCGTACAGAGGAACATACCGCAGCCCTAGCAGCAGAAGTACAGAGCGGCCTTCTAAAGCGGCAACATAATCCGTCCGCCGAACCCCTGGACATCGTCAAGAAAGTCCGGACTACACTGCAAAAGGGCAGTTCGGTTCGTCAAGAGCTGAATTAGTAAATTCGGCCTCCGCCCCAGCCCCAATGAGGAGGGAGGCACCCATGCCGCGCGTACATAATTACGCACTCAAACCTCATGGGTACTGACGGAGGCATAACTCGCTCGTGATCCACAGTGCGGCTTGACCGACCCTGGATTCGCCCGCCTTTATTTTTTTTTCTTTTTATTATCACGGGTCTTTTCTCTTTTCGAGGTCGATATGGACGACCCATTTACAGAACACACCAAGGAGGCAAGAAGCTCTTGCATACAAGGGAATCCCCAGGTGGTCTCTATTAAACGATTGCCATACTTGTTTTACATACCCGCACGTAGCTCGGCCTTGGTTGCGAATTGTCAAATAGCTTTACTTGCTTATCACATTACTCGCACAAAGTACGCCTCGACGTACTAATTACATCACAATAATTGATAAATGGTGATGTTAGCTTATTACTTAATTTTCCATGTTTCCTCACCTTTGTGTATGTTATATATTACACGCGTACACTATGGTACGTATTACTGCACCAGGGGCTTCATTACACCCCGTTCTACGACAATAAAAGTCCGAACACTTCTTTCAGTATAGTTCGGCACCCCAAACTTATAGCACTATATGCATCGGCTCTGAATCATGTCTTTGGTCAATAGTTGTGTTGCCCGGCTCCCGTGCTTACTACCCTACGTTCCGCTATATCGGCTAGGGTTGTAAAGGGAGAACTATTGCGATTGTGTCCCGGTTCTTCCGGACGAGCACCTCAGTAGAGAAAGCCGAAAACTGACTGTCATGATGCGGCGAGAGCCGGTCAGCTGTTCAAGAGGTTCCAAATCGTTAGAGATTTTTACCGCTTCATGAGAAGAGTCGGTCCCTCCGATTAGAAGTGTATAACACCCCTAGTTCGTCCTTCTGAATACCAGGGGCTTCGCCAACCTTTTTAAATTTTCAAACTCCTATGGCTAAGTGAGGGCCGTAAAGGCCGCATAGTCCGATTGCCTTGTTCGTTGCGCTAAACACCTCCTTTAAGGACTAGACTATGGAGTAAAGAGTGTTTAGATTTATCTCGAACACCCCTGTATTATCTACGTGGGGGCAGAAGCCGACGACTGGTCAACTCTCAGATTTCATAAATGGTCGCACAGGAGGTAAAATGTAAATCTTATAATGCATAACATCACTACTCCACATTACAGGACAAGATAATAAAAATGTTCTCATGGGAAAATGATATCCTTCGAACATTGTTCCGCCGCAAGGCGGGATCCCTCCAGGACACCATCAAAATAGAGCTCGGGTCGACGATGCTCTTTGCCCTATGGCGGCTCCTCGGTCATCAGCTTCTTGGCATCCAGCTTTGCCCAATGCGTCTTGACGTGGGTAAAAGCCATACGCGCACCTTCAATGCAAACCGACCGCTTCACAGTTTCGAGCCGCGGACAGGCACTTACAAGCCGCTTAACAAGTCTGAAATAGTTGCTAGGTACAGGCTCGGCAGGCCACAACCGGACTATCAGGTCCTTCACGGCTAGCTCTGCCGACTTGTGCAGCTTGACCAACTGCTTCAGCTGGTCGACGGAGGGCAACGGATGTTCGGGTCCAAGATACTGGGACTAGAATAGCTTCTCCATAGACATCCCTTCTTGGGCTCTGTAATACTCGGCAGCATTCGATATACTGCACGACAGATCTGCAAACGCCCCTGGAAAACTCGAATTTGGATAAGTACATGGAACATTTCTTTTACATACTTACTTTGCATGGTGAAAGAATTACCCGTCGTAATCTCCTTGGCCGCCTGAATTTCCTGGAGGGCGTTCTGGGCTTCGGCTCGTGCGTCCTGTGCGCTTCGGCGGGCCATCGCCAGTTCGGACTCTTGCGCCTTACAATCACGCTCCAAGGACTGAAATCTCTTGATCGCGTCCTGGAGCTGTTCCTGCGCTTCGCCGACCTGGGCCTTGTGCTTCTCACTCACGGCACGCTCCTTGGCCGCTTTGTCCTCGGCCTCAGACAGCGCCTTCAGGGCTGCCACCTCGGTAGTGGCCCCTAATAAAGTTCACGACAACTCAGTCTGGATGGACTTTTCATTTCTTCTTAAAAGGTACCAGCAGATCAGCACATACCTTCGCTATCCTCTAGCTGCTTCTTTACGAGGCCGAGCTCTTCCTCGGCCCGCTCCAGTTTCCGCTTCAGTTCGGAGACCTCTGCAGCATGAGCGGTGGTAGCCTACAGCGACACCTTCTTATTCACAAAGACAAATTATGTTAGACTCCTGCAATTTTTCTCTTCGATCCTCTGTTTGGCTTCTTCTTTCCGAAAGACCTAATAGAGCATCAGGGGCTACTATCTATACTGTGATATTCTTCCTACAAATGCATTACTTACCTCAAAGCCTGATAGAAGGCTAGTGCAGGCTTCGGTTAGTCCGCTTTTCATGAACTGGACCTTCTCTATTACCGCGCCCATAAGGGCGCGGTGTGCATCCACAATAGAGGCGCCTCGAAGCGCCTCCAGCAGGTTATCCAGTGCCTCTAGTTGGATAGAGGTCACCGGCGGAACAGGCACACTCCCTCCTCTCGGAGCATGCCATTCGCTGGACTCGGGAGCCGCATAGGTCTCCGGAATGGAACCCGACTCGGGTCCGAAGGGAACCCGGCCCCCGTCGTCGGTCCTCGCAGGGGCTTTTCCCCCATGTGTCCGGCAATTGAGGAATCGTCCTGGGGCACCGCCTTGATGGTCTCCGGAAGCACCCCCGGTCGGGAATGATCTTTTGCGACACCACCTCGTCATCACCCTTGGGAGAGACGGAATGAGCAGGTGGCGGAGACATGCTAGCCATCTCCTTTGAGTCTAGCGATCCCTCGGATGAAGATCGCGGGGAGTCATCGTGTGCCAGACTTTAATAACAAGGTTTATCAATATTACAAACCGGGAAAGCTAGATCTTTTCGGATCCTGATACTTACGAGGCGGCCTGAGGCTTGGTCCGGCGAGGTCGCTCCGGACTACTGTCCACATCCCACATGGAGTTATCCGCGTGGGAACCTCTAACCCTTTTAGGCGCTCCCGCCTCCGGATTTGTGGAGGCCGCTCTCTTGTTCCTCCCCACTTCAGGTGGGGAATCGCTTTCCTCTTCCTCTTCGTAATCATCGTCGGCGGACGAAGAGGAAGTCTCGTCTTTGGACATCATGTCTGGAGCGCCTTTTCGGCGAAGGCCCTTCTTGGCCCCTTTGGCCGCTTTCTTGGCTGTCTTCTCCGGCACCTCATAAGGTGCTGGAAAAAGCATTTTCGTAAACAATGGGAATTCTCGGTCTTCGGGTAGCGGAGCCGGACTGTTAATCCCCTCCGCTATCTTGATCCAGGCCTGAAAACACGGATAGGAAGGCTTAGGCTTTTTCCCAGAATATGCTAGTAAAGGGTACGCCTTGAAAACATCAGAAGAGCTTACCGGGTTAGCCTGGCGTTTTAATCTAAGCCCGCGATCTTCGATCGTGGGCGGTGGTGTCTCGCCGGCCTTAAAGAGCACTTTCCAGATTTCTTCGTGCGTTGTGCCATAGAGCTCTTTGTAACGTCTAGTGCTTGGCCGAATCATACTCCCACAGATAGCAAGTCCGGCGTTGGCACGGAAGAACCTGACGAACGAGCATGACCTGGACCACATTGACGAGCTTGATCCTCCTATCCATCATATTCTGGACACACGTCTGGAGCCCAGTCAGTTCGTCCGTGGGACTCCAGGTTAGGCCCCTCTCTTGCCAGGAGGTGAGCCGCATCAGGAATCCAGATCTAAATTCGGGGGCCGCCACCCAATTGGCGTCGCGCGGCTCGGTGATATAGAACCACCCCGATTTCCACCCTTTCGCCGTCTCCGTGAACGAGCCTTCGGGCTAGGTAATGTTGGGCACCTTGCCTACGATGGCGCCTCCGCATTCTGCATGTTGGCTGCTCACCACCTTCAGCTTCACGTTGAAGGTCTTCAACCATAGGCCAAAATTGGGCGGGATGCGGAGGAAGGCCTCGCACATGACAATGAATGTCGTGATGTTGAGGATGAAGTTGGGGGCTAAGTCACAGAAGTCTAGCCCGTAGTAAAACATCAGTCCACGAACGAAGGGGTGGAGATGGAAACCCAGCCCGCAGACAAAATGTGTGAGGAAAACAACCCTCTCGTGGGACTCTGGAGTAGGAATGATCCGTCCCTTATCCGGGAGTTGGTGAGCGATCTCCTTGGCCAGATATCCAGCCTCCCGGAGTGCCTTGATATCCTTCCTCTTGACGGAGGAGGCCATCCACTTACCCCTAGCTCCGGATCCATACATTTTTTTGGAGTGTTTTCTCGGTTGAGGGAAAAGCTAGAAGCTTGGGTCCTGGAACTCAGGGACAGAAAGGCTGAGGAAGGGCTGAGGTGTGGGTGAAGGTAGGGAATCCTTATCCCCTTATAAAGGCCGTGAATGTCAAGCGTCTCCCCACTCGCCTTGAACTCCCCTATTCCCAAGGGCCGTGCAAAACGGCACGGTTGGGTCACCTACGCCCGTATTGATGAGAATCCCGTAATAAGGGGCACGATCTCTGCTTCGACAAGACGTGCCAATGGCAACCGCGTCTCGAAACGTGGAGAGGTAGACGAAAAATGGTCCAAAATAATAACCGGATAGGCGTGACATCATATTGTAAAAGCTGTCAGCGGATTAGACTCGTGCAAAAATATATATTCTCTCTATGGTTTTGTACGGTGTGTGTGACATGTCCGGATACTATCATCGCATCCGCAGACTATTTTGAAGTTTGGATAAAAGGGAACCCGCCTTGCAATGGCGAAGACAATCTGCAAGCCGAACTCCTTGTCATTTAAGCCAGGTTCAGGGGCTACTGAGGGAGTCCTGGACTAAGGGGTCCTCGCGCGTCCGGCCTGTTATTTGTGGGCCGGAATGATGGGCTGTGAAGACATAAAGGCCGAAGACTATACCTGAGTCCGGATTGGACTCTCCTTGGCATGGAAGGCAAGCTTGGCAGCCGACTATGAAGATTCCTTCTTATGTAACTGACTCTATGTAAACCCTAGATTCTCCTGGTGTCTATATAAACCGGAGGGGATAATCCGGAAAGGACACCATTCATTACCATAGTCATATAGGCTAGGCTTCTAGGGTTTAGCCATCACGATCTCGTGGTAGATCAACTCTTGTAACACCCATATTCATCAATATCAATCAAGAAGGACGTAGGGTATTGCCTCCATCGAGAGGGCCCGAACTTGGGTAAACATTGTGTCCCTTGTCTCCTGTTACCATCGATCCTAGACGCATAGTTCGGGACCCCGTACCCGAGATCCACCGGTTTTGACACCGACAACTGCGCTGGGGGCTGCTGTCCGGATTGCTCACCACTACCAGTGGCGCCTTAGAGGTGCCCACCGGGGTCTGGCCACCAGCTGAAGACCTGGCCCTCTTCACCCTCTAGGCCAATGTCTCCATATCCCTGCCAAGACGAAAACAAGAGATAAGAAGCACAGTCAGTGGAACCGAATATGACGAAAGGAAACGACACTTACTCGTCCTCCTCCTCCTCTTCTGCTGCCTTCCTCTTCCTCCTCAGGATGAGAGACCTGAGGTCAAAGAAGACCTCCGTGTCATAGCCTGCGAGAGGAGGGGAAGCGGGTGGAGGAGGGGAAGCAGGCGGAGTTGGGGGACGCTTGGACGAAGAAGAAGCAGATGCTTTCTTCTTCGCCACCGCGTCCTTCACCAACTTCTTCGCCACCGCGGCCCTCGCTTGACGCACGGACGTCTCCTGGGTTTGCCAGGGTGGCATGGCCCTGCCGGGCCGAACTGGCTCACCGGAGGTGGCCCGTCGCAGGACTCACCTTTCCCCGCGGTCGGGGGCTCGACAACTTCAACCTCCTCCCTGGACGGCTCGTCGTCGTCGTCTCGAATAAGAGGAGCCCTGGTGCCGATGATGCTGGCCTCCCCAGCAGACTCCGCCCACTGGGTGAGATCCTTCTCCTCTGCGGCCACCGCGACTTTGTCCTCCACGCCGTCGGCACTGCCAACCTCCCTGGCGAGCTCCGCCTCCGCCGCCCTGGCGGCGATGTAGTCCAGCTCCGCCTCGGTGGTTTCCTGGACGAGCCGCGATTCCTCACGGATATACTTCTCCGCCAGGGTGTCAAAAAACTCCCGCACCTGCTCCTCTGGCGGCGCGACCTAGTTTTGGACGGGGCCGTGCGCATTGCAGTCCGGCATCATGGCGACGGTGTTGGTCTGGCGCGAGTTGTTGCTCAGCGGTATGTACCACCCCCGCCGGCAACCCAACAAGGGCCCCTTGACGACCTTGCCGGCCTTCACAGCCTTGCCGGACCTCTCGGCCCTGCCATCATGGTCCACATCGAGCTGGAAGAGCCGCTGGCAGAAATTGGCGTGCGCCAACATGGTGAAGTTGTGGTCGAGGCCGGGGCGGAGTCGCATGATGTCCGCCGCGTTCATGAAGAGCCAGGCAAGCCTCCCCTTGTTATGCAGCGGAGCGATTCGGTGGCGGAGGAAATCTGCCCCGATCATCTCAAGGGTGAGCCCAGCCTCGATGAGGCAAAGAATCCTGGTGGTGGCGACCGTGAGCTTCGCGACGTCGGGATCGACACTACTCCAATCGTTGCCGCGAACCGGCGACGCCTGGCGAACCCGCCAGAACTCTTGTGGATCCTCCTCTTCAATCCAGCACCACCGGCCCCGCCACTCCTCCCACCTCTCCTTCTGAGCGCCCTTCGGATATGTCCCCTTGGACCTCGGGATCCAGGTGACAAAACCGGAGATGGCGCCTCCCTTCTGGATCCGAGGGAATAAGTAGTGGCGGAAGAGCGCCGTGTTGGGATACACGCCGGTGAAGCCCTCACAGAGATGCGCGAAGAGAGCCATGCACGCCACGACATTTGGGTTAAAATCCAGGAGGTGGAAGCCGAAGGTATGCGTGATGTCATTGAAGAAATTGGAGAAGGGTTTGGGGGTAAAATGCAGGAGGTGGAAGCCGAAGGTATGCATGATGTCATTGAAGAAATCGGAGAAGGGGGCAAAGGCTGCAGGAGAAGTAATCGACGAAGAACGGATACCGATTCGGGGAGGCCTCGCTGCAGTTGGCGGGGATGACGCATGTGGCAGGATGCCCCGTCGTCTCTCCCCCCGTCTTGACCCCCCACAACGGCCTGAAGTTGTCCCGAAGGTGGGCCGCATCGACCGTCGAAGGAATTTAGGTGAGCTCCGTCCGCTGCGCCATCGACTCCTTCTCCGGCGGCTCCGCTCCTCCGGCGTTCTTGGCCACTCCCTTGTCCTTGCCGGTCTTGGGTGCCATGGCGGCTACGAGCAGCGGAAGGGAAAGGGCAGCGATAGTGCAGCGGCGGCGAGCAGGGGCTTGTGGAAGAAGGAAGGAACAACGGCTCTGAGATTGGAGAAGACACAGAGGGTAAATGAGCAGTGTGCCCGCGGCCATATCCTTTTTTTACGGGGAAGGCACGAGCCGCCACTTTACCATGATCTGACGCATGCGTGCGGGAACCGCCCCATGCATGACCCCCACGTCATGCACGACCCTCCATGTCGCGCGTTCAACGCGGATCGTGGGGAAGCGCAGCGGACGAGAAATTACTATGGTAAAATCCGCCCGACCTGCCCGTGCACCATTCTAGGCCTAGCCGAAGAACACGTCGTGCTTATGTGTGGCCCAGGCCCGGGGGCTCCTGTCGGTGTACAAAAGTAGGGGCTCTCCTTTTGACCCCTTTACTTGTGCACGGGTAGTTAGAGTCACGCGTCGCGGCCACACTTAGTAGGGCAGAGGAGGGAAGCCAGAGAGAAGCTGAAGCACGAGACGACCAAGGCGATGCCAAGACCGGAAGCACAGGAGGGCAAGAGGGTGAGGTGGACTCCCTCGGCAATATCCTTGCCGGGGCGGCTCCCGCAGCCCCAGCAAGAGCCTTACCGGGGCAACTTTCCCAATGCCAGCGGAGTAAACCACCCTTGAGCCCACCGACTCCAACCCAACCAGCTGCGTTGGAACCAGGGCTCGGGAGGCTCCTCTATGGTGGCATGCAAATCTTCGTCAAGCTCATAAATATATGAGTTCAGATGAGGACTAGAAGACGGCGACCCTCGGCAGGATCCTAATCGAAGAAATCCACAAGACCCCCGGCAAGACCCTTGCCGGGGATGACAGCAACTCCATGGCAAGACCCTTGCTGAGCCCCCGGCAAGACCCTTGCCGAGGGCGTTAGCAGGGCCACTGCCAGGGCCGCACCAGCCAAGACTCCGCTGTCATTCGCATGCAGCTGCTAGCCCAACCAGCTGGGCAGGCACCTGTGTGGCAACATGCAGCTTCCAGGCCAACTCAGCAAGCACCTGCGTGGCGGCATGCATATCTTCCTAAAGTCCCTACCACTGCGCCACCTCAGCTGCCTACCTGCCTACATGGCACTACATGCATCGCCAGCCTGGGCGCGTGTCGAAGCGAGGTGAAGCGGCGACGGACGGGACGAGCCTCGTTCCCGTCCCCGATAAAGCTAATGGACACCTACGTAGCGCATTTAATGCGCTTTGTCCCGTAATGCCGTGTGATAAGCTCGCGCACTTTAGGCCTTTCCACCTCCTGTGTGCCACTGTGGCAGCCCCTTTTTCCTATAAAAGGAGGCCCGAGGCGACTAGGAGAAGGATTCGGCTTTTTGGGACGATATGGCCACCGTATGTCGGATTTCAGGTTCCGGTAGACCCTTGAGGTTCGAACACTGGGGTGCGCGCGGAGATTTCGCATCCTACCAACCTGCACCCCCCCGCCTTGCTAGGATCTGAACTATGGAAAGAACAACACAAGAGACACGGGGTTTATACTGGTTCGGGCCACCGTTGTGGTGTAATACCCTACTCCAGTTTGTGGTGTGGTGGATTGCCTCTTGGGCTGATGATGATGAACAATACAAGGAAGAACAGCCTCGCGAGGGTCTGTTCTTGGCTGGGGTGATGAACTGCTGGGAGGAGCTCAGTCACCTCT
>NC_057806.1:301348363-301356251 GCF_018294505.1 Triticum aestivum | reverse complement strand
GTCTCTCTCTCCCCTTCCCTCTCTGTTCGTCCGTCCGTTCGTTCGTCCCCTTGCTCTGTGGGTGGCTGGTCCTATTTATAGAGGCCCTGGTCCTCTTCCCAAAAATCAAGCGGGAAGGGAGCCAACAATGGCGGGCTAATTTGAAGGGCGACAGCTAGTATGAACTATCCTGACAAAAGTAGTCTTCGCCTGCGCAAAGCTCTGGTGATGACACTGTCTTGGGCTCCACGGTGACCTCCGTCTCGTACTCCTCCTGGTCTTGGTCTCGTTGCACCGAAATGGCAACCTTTGCCTGATGCCTCGGTACTCCGCGGCTGCGCTTTCCCCCTTTGCACCAAAGAGGAAGGGAGGACGCTGCGCGGGCTGGCACCCGCCTGGAGCCCCCGGTCGTCATGGCTTGCGTCACGGGAACCTCGTGAGGTACCCCGCCTCGATTTCTCCGCCTCCTCGTGAGCCAGCCTGATGAGGCCGCGCCTGAGGAAGCTCCACGTCGTCCGCCCCGCGAGGCTTGGCCCCTCGCAAGGGTCTTGGGTTTATGTTGGTGGAGATGGGCCGCGCTGGGCCCCCCTTTGAGCCACGCTGCAGGCAGGCAAGTCTGGGGACCCCCATTCCCAGAATGCCGACAGTAGCCCATGGGCCCAAGGCGCGCCCGGACTTGGCCGTGCTGGGAGGCGGAAGGGCAAGGGCGAAGCGCCGCGGGCCCTAACAGCCTGCGGCCTTGGGTGCCGCGTGGTGGTTGATTGGACGTGGGCGCCCTTGCAACCGCTCGAGTTGATGAAGGAGTGGCGTCCACCTAGGCTTTGCTTCTTGCTTTCCCTGGTTGCTGCTTAGATCCCCTTTCTTGCGCCTCTCCTTCCTTCCTCCAAAATTTCCAGATCCACTCCGACCGTGTGACCTAGGAAGCCATGGCGCCTCGTCAGCCCCCGGGAGTAGCTTGGTACTCGTCTGCCCTGGATCCGCTGAATGTGTCGGAGGCGAGCCTCGCCCGGTTGCGCCGGATGGCGACAGCGCGGGGCATCAACGGGGCGAAGGTGTTCAAAGCCGGCTCCGCCACCCCTGAGGGTCAAGGGAGCACCTTCTATCTGCTCTTCGTAAGTGCCATTGTTGCTGGCCTGGTGCCTCCCTTCTCCGAGTTCTTCTTCTCTGTCCTCCGCCACTATAAGCTACAAGCCCTGCATCTCCACCCCAACTCCGTCCTTCTCCTGGCAATATTCGCCTATTACTGCGAGGCTCACGTAGGGGTGCAGCCCTCAGTGGCCTTGCTGCGCCACTACTTCTACCTCCGGACCTCTCGTGGTATAGCTTCCGCGTGCGCGAGCTTCGTCGCGTACGGTGGCGCCATTGCCATTTTGAACCCCGAGAAAAGGATTGAGGGCTTCGGGAGCAAGTGGGTCTTGGTGGATGCTGGGCGCATCCATCCTCGGCTGATCTCGCCGATGGAGCAGCCCACGAGCTCCAGCGATTGGGGTCGAGCAGAGCTCACGGACCCCCGTGCGAAGCTGATGTTGGAGAAGATGGACGCGGATCTGAGGCCGGCCAACATGGTGGCGAAGCTGACCGGCGCGTCGCTGCTGAGGGAATTCCTGGAGCACCAGCTGGCTCCACTTCAGCTGTACTCACTTCTGATGTGGAGGCCCCGTCCGAGCCCCGCAGCCTTAGCCGACGGAGATCTGGCTGCTGTCCTCCAATCTCTAGTCGGGGGCGATGTGGCGAGGTTGGCGGGCGCTCCTACACCCTTGTTCCTCCGCGACGACTGGGAGCAGGTAGTGAAGTCCATGCCCGTCTTCAACGGGGATGGGCCCGTGCCCGTGGAAACTCCCAAGGAACCGGTGGACGTGCCCTCCGACGACTCCAGCGAAGAGGAGGAAGGAGGGGAGCGGGGAAAAGGGCCTGACTCCGAGGCGATTAACGGAGAGTCGACGGCTCCTCTCCCCCGGTGCAGGTCCCGCATTCTCCGCCTCTCTCCGAGCGATGATGACGAGGATGACGACAAAGACGACGTCGAGGACAACGACGAGCAGGACGGCGGGAGCTCGCCCCCGATCCGGAAGAAGGACAGGACCGGGCTGATCTCCCGCGGGTCTGCCGCGGCCCCGAGGCGGACCGCAGACGCACCTTCCACCTCCAAGCTTCCCGCGGTTGACCCTTCCAGCCGGCTTTCAGGCTTCAAATTTGGCCGGAGGCCGCTTGAGCTCACTGGCGACGACCCATAAGTATTCGATTCTTGTCTTTATTTCTTGCTCTGCTTCTGAGGCTTGACGCCCGCATCTCTTGGGTAGGCTGGCGCCCACCGCAAAGAAGCCGAAGGGGGCTCCCGAGGTTCCATCCATGTCAGCGCTTCTGCCCGCGAAGGAGGGTGACCGCGACGCACAGGCTTCTCCTGCCCAGTCGTCCTCACGAGGCCTGGCTGAGCCGGCTGGGGCGAGCTCAGCCCCCACGGCCCAAGTGGCTCCCGAGGTGCTCTTGCCTGCCGCGGCCACTTCAGCTGTCGGGGCACGGCAGACTCCACCTCATGGTGTTGTGGCCGCGTTGCCGTCTTCTCCTCCTACTCCAACGGCTGCTGTCTCTCCAACTCCTTCTGCCGTTCTGGATCGTGCTGTTGCTGAGCTGGACCGACTGCGTCAGGATCTTCTTGGCACGGACCCCTGCTTGGTGGCCGGGCGCTTGGAGCTGGCTTCAGGATGGGTTCGCTCCGACGCTTTGATTCGGGCGGCGCTGGTCCAGGCCTCGACGGCATGCGACAAGGAGAAGCAGGCCGTCCTTGAGGCGAAGGCTGCTCGTGAGGTCGATGTCCATGACCGTTGCTAGGTGCTGGAGGGTGAACTGCAAGGTTTGCGGGACCACCTCGCGAACGAGGTCCGCCTTCGCCAAGAGTAGGAAGAAGGCATGAAGGCTCGCGAGGCGGCTCTCAAGGAGAGGGAGGTCAAGCTCAAGAAATGCCGCGACCGCCTAGGCGCGCTGGAGCTGGAGTTGGGGGCAAGGAAGGCCAAGCTGGACGACGAGGCCCTGGTTCTTGCCGAGGACCGCGTGGCCTTCGCGGAGATGGAGGCGAGGGCTCGCTCCTGACTGAGGACGCTTTATGACAGCGGCCTGGAGAGCCCACTGGCTGGCGCCGAGGACGGCCCTGCCAAGCTGCTTCCCTTCCTGGTTCATGCCCTTGAAGATGTCGCCCTTGGCCTTGGCCCTGCGGCCGAGGCCGAGGCGCGTGTCCTGTCTTATGCAGCAATGACGCGGGTCCTCACCCACATCTACCTTCGCGATCCCGGTGTCGACCTTGACAGTCTGCTGGAGCCAGTGAGCGGCGAGCGTGCCGCTGCCGCTGCCGAGGCCATGAAGGGTCGCGTAGAGGCCCTGTTGGGGAAGTTCCAGGCCTTCAGCACCAAGCCGAAGCAAGGCGTTGCCGACCCCACCGCTCCGTGAGGCGTACCCAATCCGCGCTGCTCCATCGCCGACAAGTGACTCCGTCGTGGCTCCTGTCCTGTCTTTAATTCCTGCACATGTATCATGCCTCAGGGAGGTGTTTAAGCTTGCGTTTGGCATTGAGATAACAGTGTGGACTGTAATATTTGCTTTTGAATTCCTTGAAATTTGTGCTTTCCCTTCCTACTTGCTTATGTTCTACGCCGGCAGAGCCCGGCCCCGCACATGCCTCACCCAGCATTGGTCCCGATCGGAAACCAGGACGGGGCCAAGGAGTGAGGGGCCACGTGACAAGTTAGGCTCTTGAGTCGCGATGCTCAGGAGTCCCCCTTGGCGCACGAACAACAAGTAGGGAGGTGTGATGCCGGTGGATCTACCGTTCTACGTCTGCAGAGCCCGGCCGCGCGCGTACCTCACCCAGCGTTGGCCCCGACCGGAAACCAGGACGGGGCCACGAAGTGAGGGGCTACGTGACCAGTTAGGCTCCTGAGTCGCGATGCTCAGGAGTCCCCCTTGACGCGCGAATAGCAAGTAAGGAGGCGTGATGCGGGTGGATCTACCGCTCTACGTCTGCAGAGCCCGGCCGCGCGCGTACCTCACCCAGCGTTGGTCCCGACCGGAAACCAGGACGGGGCCATGGAGTGAGGGGCTACATGACCAGTTAGGCTCCTGAGTAGCGATGCTCAGGAGTCCCCCTTGATGCTCAAACGGCCTTCGTACCTTGGCTCCGCTAGGGGAGAGACGCGTGACGAACCAGGCCCGGGGGGACCTGGCTGAGCGGCGTGCGTCTGGGTGTGACCCAGGCGCAGCCCCCGTGCCCAGCCCCCTCGCGCGGCACTTCCGAGGGGAGGCGTTATGATGAGGCTAGACACTAAGCTCTGGGCTCCTTGAGGTTGGTGCGGCCCGGGGGCCACCCTCAATTGTTTATCACCAGCGCGGAGCATAGCGCTACCGTATGTGTACGGGCATAGCCGCTCCTCGGCAGTGTCGTCAGCCAGCACGGAGCATGGTGCTTCCACTTGTACGTGGGAGGGGGCCCCCTCTGGGAGGAGCCCCCGGGGCGTGTACAGCCCCGCCCTGACACGTGGCTGGCACGGTAGGGCCTGGCGAGGTGTATCTGGGCACCCGTGAGCCAGCGCGGGACTCACGGGGCCCTACCTCTAGGCGGGTTGTGCCTGGCACTGGGCCTTATCTTGTGATGTGTCCCTGCAAATTTGGTTAGATGTCGGCACTCTACGTCCTCGGGTCCCGGCCCTCGAGCTGGTCTCAGTCGTCGCTGGTATGCCAGGTCGCGATGCCATGGACAAGGCCAGAGGGTGAGGGCTGGAGAGCCAGTAAGAGCCCTGAGTCGTGATGCTCAGGTACCCCCCCTTTAACGTGCAAGTGGTCGGCATGGAGAAGAAGAGGTGCCGTGGACCGGCATCAAATAATCAAGCATGGTGGGTCTAACGCATAATCGGAAATAAATGCAAATGGGATACATGCCGCTGGGCCTGGCCCGAGCGGCTTGGGGATCATGCAGCCCAAGGGGCGTCCCCAACAAGGTAAGCTAACAACATGGAATAAAAAAGGGATACACGCCGCAGGGACGGACCCACGCGGCCTGGGAATAATGCAGCCCTGGGGGGCGCTCCTAGCTGGAAATGAAACTCGAAAGATGTCACCTGATGATGTTGAGGACGAAGGAGCGTTGGTGTAGCAGGCTCGGTGGGCTGCGGGAGCCGATCCTCATGAGCCCCCAGGCCCAGGGGCCTCGGGAGGCTCCGGAGGTGCTGGCGGCTCCTCACGGGCCATCTCCATCCCTGCCAGGGCTGCGGAACGCCTGGCCTCTCGTGCCTTCATGATGCCCCTCATGAGGCGCTGGTACGTGTCAGCCGCGTTCGGCAACCCGTAAGGCATGCGAACGTAGCTATGGGGCGGGCCTCCGCAGCGCCCCACTCGCGAGGGCCAGAGGCGCTCCAGAGAGGCGACTCGGTTGAGCCCTGGTATGTCGATGCAGACGCGCAGCCCACCATCCTCGCCTGGATGGGGAGCCACTACTGGTAGGCGGCGGCCGCCTTTCATGACGCTTGACTCCTGTAGCTCCTGAATGGCCTTGCAGACGAACTCCTGAGGGTCTGGGTCTCCTTGCCTTGCTCCTTCTTGAGGGAAACGCGCTTCGAAACACGCCTCCATGTGGTGCCCAAGGATGGCATTGTACAGCAGGCGAATGTGAGCGACGTCGAAGTCGATGAGCTCGGTGCGGTAGTTGTCGCGTGCTCCAAAGGTGACAGGGAGGCGGACCTGCCCAATCGGGACCGTGGAGCCGTCGGTGATACCGGAGAAAGGTTTGGTTGGCTGAAGCTGGCTGTAGGGCACTTGGAGGTTGTTGAATGTTTCCACGGACAGGACGTTGAGCCCTGCACCACCATCGATGAGGGTCTTGGTGACCACCACGTTGCTGATGATTGGGGAACAAAGCATCAGGAGAGCTCCGGCTGTAGCCGCACACTTGAGCTGATCTGCTGAGCTGAACGTGATGGCGCACGCTGACCACCTGGAGGGCGCGTGGCTTCGAGCCTGGGGAGGACTGCGTTCACTTCATGGGCGAACTGCTTGAAGATGCGCTGAGAGGCTGGGGCTTGTGCCCCGCCCAGGATGTAGGCGATCGGGCGCGGCTCCTGGAAGCCCCCAGCCCCCTCTTCCTGGTGGCGGTCCTCGTTTCTCCTTGGCTGCGGCGGTAGCGGTGGGAGGCCTGCGTTGCCTTGTGGGCGATCCTCGCGAGGCTGATCCCTCCAGTCTCCTTCGCGAGGCTGATCTCTCCAGCCTCCCTCACGAGGCGGGTCTTGCTAGTGATCCTCGCGAGGTTGATCGCGCCACCCTTGGCGCGGGCCACGATCTTCCCAGCGTCCTGCGTTCTTTCCTCCTCCTTGGCCGTAGCCCCGGTTACTGCGGTCAGGGCGATGGCCGATCCTTCCTTCTCGCACGGCTCGGAGCTCTTGACATTCGTTGGTGTTGTGGGTGTGGAGGTCGTGGTACACACAGTATCGGCTGCCCTTGGAAGGTTCGGGCTGATCTCTGCCCCGCTTGGTGTCTGGTTCTTCCGCGAGCACGGTAGCCCCCTTGCGCTTCACATCCTTGGCCTTGGGCTTCTTCTCTTCTGGGTCTGCGGCAGGCAGCTCGAGGAGGGAGAGACGCCCTTCCTCGGCCCTGGCGCACTTGGTTGCCAAGTTGAACAGCTCCAGGGAAGTGCACAGGTCTTCATGCATTGCCAGCTCCTCCTTCATCTTGACGTCGCGCACGCCGTCGGAGAAGGCCGAGATGATGGCCTCCTTAGTCACCTTGGGAATCTTGAGGCGCACGTTGTTGAAGCGTTGGATGTACTTCTGCAGGGTCTCCCCGGTCTGTTGCTTGATGCGGCGCATGTCGCTCACGGTGGGTGGCCGGTCGCGAGTGCCTTGGAAGTTGGCGATGAAGCGGGTGCGCATCTCGTCCCAGGAGGAGATTGTTCCTGGAGCCAGGTTCAGGAGCCAGGTGCGGGCCCCGTCCTTGAGCGCCATGGGGAACCAGTTCGCCATGACCTTCTCGTCTCCGTTGGCAGCTTCGATGCCCAGCTCGTAGAGCTGGAGGAACTCCGCAGGGTCAGCCGTGCTGTCGTAGCGGGGAAGCAAGTTTGGCTTGAACTTGCCGGGCCACGCGACGTTGCATAGCTCGGCGGTGAAGGCGCGGCAGCCTGCTGTGTCCACGGGAGGCCTTGGATGACGGGGAACTTGGTCTTGCATGTCCCCACGCGCTGCAGCTGGAAGCAACGCGGGGTCTTGACGCGCAGGTGGAGGAGCATGGTCGCGACGTGCTGGAGCAGGGAGCGCCCGGGCAGCTTCTTGCGGGCGAGGGACTTCTTGACAGCTCTGCTCTTGCTGCGCTGGCGCCTGACGGAGCGGGTTCTGCCCAGGGGCCACATGCCTTGGAGCCATGGCACCTTCCTGAGGAGGAGGCGGCCCGGGCGCCGCCGGAGCTTCATTGCCCGCGCGGGGCGGGGTGCGATGCAGTGGAACGGACGGCGCAGGAGAGCCCCCTGTGGCGCGGACGAGCTAGGCAACACGGTCGAGCCATTCTTCATAGACGTCGTCGACGGGACGGTAGCGCAGGAGCTCGTTCGCCGCGATAAGTGCAGCCCGAGCCTCCATGGGCACGTGGAGCGCGCGGGACGAAGAAGCAGCTGGGGTGAGCGAGGGAGTCGTGGTGCGACCATCTTGCCGCACGAACGGATGCTGGGACAATGCTTGCTGCTCGTCCCCCGCCGGGCCGGTGGCGGTGTTGACGGCAGGTGACGGGGAACGGCGAGGACGCCCGCCGACAGGGGCCGTCTGGGCGACGCGGGAAGCGAGCGCGGCACGGCGCTCGGCGCAGGCCCGACGAGCGTCAGACATGGGCGTGATGGTCAGTGGAGAACGGGGTGGTGGAAGATGAATCCTGGCGCACCCCTACC